>NW_026047633.1:2575000-2875000 GCF_023864345.2 Schistocerca serialis cubense | reverse complement strand
CTGTTGTCTTATATAGGCGTTGCCGATCGCAGCGCCGTATTCTGCCTGGTTTCATTACCTCTATATTTGAATACGCGTTCCTATACCAGTTTCTTTGGTGCTGTAGTGTATAAAATTCCTATGAAGGTAAATTGTTTTCACGATACCAAAAGTATTCTGAACTCTGTTAAAAACTGCGCATCTCCTGATTTTGAAGATATGGAGCACTTATGTGAGATAATACTTGGTACTTTATATATGCTTATTGAAGACGCTGATGATAAAGGCTTTTATTAAAGTTTGTAAAGCTTTAAATACATCTCAGGCACATACTAACATACAAACAAGACAACTTGCAGGTTTTCTCTCATATTGAAATTATTTATCTAGCTGCTTACAGGTTCATGATGGAATCTCGAAACCCGCTACATAATGTGCCATCCAAGCACAGTTCCTTTTGATCTACCTTTTCCTGTAATGCTGCTACAGAACCGCTTACTTTGTATGGTTTGTGAGTTCCATCAATGTAGCTACCATTGACTTTCTTCATGATTACTTCTACATCCACTCTAAAAATTATTGTTACCTGTAAATATTTGCTGTTCCACATTTCCTTTGAGCTGGGACGTGTTGCTACCTTGAAGAGTTCTTGTAATTGCCATAAAATACATTTTCCTTTCTCAGTTCAATTTTTCCTATCGGTACTTTTACTTATGTTTTGATATTTTTTGGTATTCTGTGGATAGATGTAATCAAATTTGGTTTTAATGCTCTGGAGAAATCCTTGAAAATGACCAGTTACAGCCAATTACTGTAATCCAGGGCTCCATTCTACTGTAGATAGTATTGTCTGAAAATCACGTAACATTTCCTTACGTACGACCTCTTTTTACATACATAGTTACAATGCCAGGAAACAGCTGGTTGACTATAAACTAATCTTGTATAAAGTTCCACAAGTAACCGGCGTTCACTGGATTAACTGCAGCTCTTAGAAACATTGCCGTGAAGAGAACAAATTGGAGGAGGAAAGGCTGGATTTCATGACTATGTTCTTCTGTTGCTGAGTTAAATATAATTTTCTGTTTGTTTTATGCTATTGTCTTTATTTATTCATTGATGCATCATGTCCCATAAATCCAATACTGCTGAAGAAGTCAAGATACATATTAACGGCCAGAAGGCATAACATGTGAGGTATTCAAATAATAAATTATGTCAGGAGAAAAGCAGAAAAAAGTTTATGCATTCCTTTGTAATATCCAGTTGCCATTTTCATCTACTACTTTATGCTAAGCATTTATGTTGCATTATTCATTTTAGAGATTATGTCAACACCCTGGAATTAAAAAAACTGGTTAATATGAAGAATAGCGTTAACTGAAAGTACAAGGATTCTCATAAAATACTCAAGTGGGTACTGACATAGTCTTTTGTTTCTTCTAAATATCTTGAGATTTCTGTTTTTCTGCCTGATGTCTTTAATTGACAAGCTAGATTTCTTAGTGAAAGTATTCTGGCAATTTTTATATGTTTCCACTTCATTTATCTCTGGAATGTTTTAAAGGATAAGTGGATTCATAGAATTATAAGAATATCGTTTTGGAGAGAGATTTATCTTATTCTGTCTGCCCTCAGTAAACTTTCTCCTGTTACTCATATAGTAAATTCTCTTTGAATGGTGAAGCTGAGTCACCACTTATGATTCTAATATCTGAACTTTGTCTCTCCTTTAATTAAACATCACCAATGAAGATAGTTTATCTCTGCCCTATGACCATTATAGGCAGATAAACCGTTTACCACTGAGTTCACATCCGTTTCATGAAAAATAGCAGGAATTAGTGCAACGATGCTTAATTTACCCTATGCCCTTTTTAGTTGTGACTGTTATTATGGGGAAAAACCGAAGCTGGACAGCAGTTACCTCAACGAGTACTTTTAGTATAGTCAGTATTATACAAAATGAAATAAATATTGAAATAGCCACAAACAACGACGTCCTAACTATTTCTACTAAATATTAGCACTCTAATTACTCGGTAAAGTTTAAAAAATTTCTGTGAGAGCTAAAATAACTTAATTGTGATACTCACTTATAACAATGGCCTGCAGTTATGTTCCAATTTTCATAAATACAGCCAATTCCCCTTTCCTTATATTACGCATGCAGTAATTTGATAATGACTATCATTGTTTTGGTGGAGTTGTTCAATATCTGCGACTTCTCCAAATGATGTTTTGTTGCACACAAGGCAGCTGTACAACTACTTTCTGGTTCATCACTTATGTGTAGTTGTATGAGGAGCCCGTATTTCTTATGTCTCATGCTTGGTATGTTTTAATGAAAAATATAACTTATTTCGATAAGGTATTCCACGTAGTTAACAGTGAACACAGTCTAGTTTCAGGAACTTTGCATTGCAATTCGCGTGCAACTTTCTTCAGCTGATACAAAGTTTGAACATAGGTTTACCTCAGTGAAGTTTGCATAGTAATCTGTGCACAGCTTCCTTCCACTGACACAAGGAAATAGCTTTGTTTCAATAGTGAGACAAGCATCTCAGTATCTTCTATTGTATTGCTGAGTGTGCTGTTTATTAGACTGTCTTTTGTAATACTTTACTGATGGATATTATCATACAACTTTTCTGTGCTGAAAAATATGTTTTCATTTACTTTGTGGCTCGAAAATATTTACTATTCTTTTTATCATTCTTGATAGATATTTTGATGTTTATTCCAATGTGATACATGCTAATGTTATTGAACCATACAACTATCTATAGGATAATTATGGTGATTTATACAAATATAGCTATTTCTGAAATAATTTTGAACTTAAACAACCTACTGAAACTAGTTTTCATAGATTCTGTGTTTCACATATTAAGCAGTGTAGAAAGAAAAATAGGAAATAAGTGTCTTTTGATTAAATGGATAGCACATCTGGAGAATTTTCACTCAAGAATATAAAAGTCACATAAATGTTTTGCATTTAAAGCCCTACAGACCTGGAAAATCAGGGAAATGAAAGATGTTGGTCATATTTTCTGATTTAATGAACAGTGTCTCAGGAAATACTCTATTTTGTCAAATATTATGACTCTGATGTGTATTCAGCACGCTTTGAAGTATAAGTGGAGATGAAAATGTACTAAAATAATTTGGAAAATAAATTCTTATATTCTTTAGGAGTCCTGTTTTTATATGCAAGAAAAGGTAAACTCCAAGGCGAGGGAGAAATAAAGAAATTATAATTATAGTTTGTATTCATGCCTATAGATACATATTTGCAGTACACTGACAAGACTATTTTGAATGCTCATAAATCATCGAGCAGTTTCGTACCATTGTTTTATGTAATGGTATGAATTTCTTTAGTTAAATCACAAGGCTATCTAGGAGAAGAAAGCATTGAAAAACCGCAGCATTTTTAGATCTGAAAGTCTTGAGGACCATACACTCTAGCTGCAGTGTTCATCACAGCGCAGTTCTGATAAGCCTGTGACGTCACGGGGATACACGCAGCCCCGTGGTGCATGTGGTACTGGGCCACACCACACCTCATCGTCTCTGGCAAGAGATGGGGAGGGAGGCCACTATGAAAACACTGGTGATGACAAGGATGGTGCGCTGTGTGCTGCCACTGCTGATGTGGGTGCAGTCCTGAAAGCACGATGGGAGAAGGCGGAGCTCTGAGAGCCCAGCTGAAGAAGCAGACCATCATAAACAGAAACTGGCTGGTGTATGCTGAGGTGTGAAACGAGAGTAGCCCAGCACCATAATTTCTCCCGAGGGGCTGAGGGTGAGGGTGGACGCCACCACACAGATGGACCCTCCCTGGACACTAAAGAGATGCTGGAGTCCATGGAGGGGATTCCATAAGAAGACGGAGAAAATACACCAGCTTCAGCAGCAACATTCGGCCGTGACTTCTTCTCGACGTGACTTCCTGGCCTTGCTCTTTTGTAGGATGAGCAGCTTGACTGCTTTACTTACATCCTCCAAACTTTTTTTTTTTTTTTTTGCTGTGACATCTCGTTTCGTTTCTTCTGATCTCAAGGTCACTTGTAATAATTGCTGATTGCTGGCTCCGATCTTTTAGCATCGGAATTCCGGTAGTCTGGTGCAGCTCAGGGGAGGTGTAGTGCCTTGTTTTGAATTGTCTACAGTTTTCTCAGTGACATATCAATACCTTGGGTAAGATGCAGTTGGGTTTGCTGTTGATAAAAACTTCTTCTGCCGCCCAATCTATGCACTTTCACGACTCTGTTTATCTTGGCAACATCCCAAAGTCCGTTACTCGTCACCTGTCTTTGAATATGGTTCGCACAGTAATTTGTCGAGGGTACTCATCCTTCAAACTGATATAGAACTCTGGGCCAATCTGGAACAGAGAGGCATTCGTTTTATTCAGTGAATTCAGAAAGGACAATGGTATCAGAATTGGGCCCATTTCTTCTGTCATTTGAGGGGATACTCTCTGAGAGAAGGTCAAGATTATGGTTTATTGGTGTGATGTGAAGTCATACGTTATCCACCATTTAAGGAGTTTTTGGCGATTGCGTTTTTTCCACGTCTTCCCACTCTACAACAGACTTTCCATGTGGTGAACATGCACACCCACTCTATGAGGAGAGCTCCTGTGTGCTGCTACCCATGTGTGTTAATTGTTGTGACCATCACTCTCCATGCTCACTGGATTTCCTTGTTTATAAGAAGGTAAGGAAAATCCAGTAGTGTAAGTCCCTTGCTCATTTGTCCTACAGCAAATCTTGTCACCCTGCATCTACAACATCTAAGTTCGCCTTTCCCTCACCACTTCTCCTCTCCCTATTCCCTGTGGTTCCCACACCCATCGCTCCAGTTGCCATTTCCCCTACATGTTTGGAGAAGTGTCCCCCTTCTTTGGCACCTACTGGTGATGGGGTAGCTCCTGGGCCTTGTTCTACCGGTGTCTCCTACACTAGAGACCTGCTGCCACAAGTCAGCTGAAGGACCCACATTCTGTGTGCCCCAAGTTTGCCTGCTCACTCTCAGTTCCAGATCTTGTTGATGCCTGCTCTCTCTCCAGGCCCTACCCTCTTTGGACTATGAAAGAGATGGTGGAGGAGGAGGAGGAGGAGGAGGAGGAGGAGAGTCGGAGGAGAAGGTGAAGCAACTTAAGTCCCAGAACAAGGCCCCTCCTCCGCCCTCACAGGAGCTGACTCTCCCTTCGCGACCTGAGTCTGACTTCTCGTTTATTGATGTCACCCTGCCCTTGTTAGTGATGTATGTTGACGCAGTGGCGTGACTGGCCTGTTTGCCTCTCATTTGTATTTCTGTTCTGTGCTTATTCAATGGGACTTTAGTAGCTACTGCTCTCACCTTCCTGTCTTCCAGTCCCTTAATTTCTCTTATTTTGCAACTTGTTTTGTACTCCAGGAATCTCATTTTACTGGTGGTCATTCTCTAACCCTTCAGGGTTCCATTTCGTCTGTCAAAACCCAGTTGGCCCTTTGACGGCTTCTGGTGGCGTTTGCATGTTGGTCCATATGGACATTGTTAACACATGCCTCTCCTTAAGGAGACCCAAAACGATCCATGTCTTCCATGTTAATTTTAGCAAATAGAAGGAACATTTTTTCTAAAATCATTAAACATATTGCATGTTCAGTGAATATTTCTCTACAAAGTTATAGTGCCATGTTAAGAAATATTTATTGGTTTTTGTTTTACAATTTTTTTAAACATATGCTTATTTTTTTCTCTAAAATTTTGCACTTTTTCTTCTATAACTGTTTAATTATACAATATTTTTTTACAATTTGTTATAAAAATGATGGAAAAGAAGTAAATAATATTGTGTATAAATTTCATTGATATACTGTTAGCACCTTTTGAGGAAATGTTCCTCGAAGATGAAAATTTTCAATTTGCAGGAAACGGCTTCTAAAGTTTTTAATACATACCTGCCCCATATGATGGATTATCAGCATCCTCTTCTTTCTCCAGTGTTAATTTCCTTTTCACTGGTCTTTTCTTCCCTTTTGCCACATGTTGTAGGCTTTTGTCTCTTCTTCCTGCACCTTTTAGTCTTTCTTCATCAATTGGATGCATTGTGGAAATAGTGTTGTGTCCTGGTTGGAAACCTAAATGTTTCAGCACATCACATTTGATAATGTTTCCTTCATTGTATGTTGCCACTGCATGATACACTCCAAAATGCAATGTTTTTATCTGTACAAATACTCTTTTGGGAATTCTAATCCAAATTAAATTATTTAAACTTTCATTTGGATTTTGTGTTTTCCCATGTAAACACTTTCTCAATAAAGTTGACTGTGATAAATCTATGAATATGGACTTAATTACATCAATTACAGCATTTGGTAGACTGTTTTTATGGGCATATTCCTTTCCTGATTGGTACTTACACCATGAGTCACTCCCTGTGGGGCACAGCGCATGTTGTGGGTACTCATTTGTTGATGCAGTATGAAAAAATAATGCCCATACTGCTGTCCTCATATGCTCAATGCTTCTTGTATTTTGCCTAATTGCACACCCATCTGTGAATCTTCCTCTTCCTCCAAGGGTCTTACCATCACTAAGCTTCTCGGATCCTAATGTCTGCTTTAGTTTGCGCAAGTGAGCCCCCATGTGCTTCCGCACATGTCCACTGCACTCCTGTTTTTTAATGTCTATTTCATTGCCATAAGGCTTGAGTTCCTCTACGGCTTTATATCCATTAGAATCACAATCTCCTAGGTAGTTAGTGTATCATACATTATACCACTCCTATGATCTGGAAAAAATTGCTTTCATTCCCTCTACTTCCATCACTCCACTCGGGCTGTGAAAATTTGCTTCACAACTTTCACTGTGTTTGTCCTTGGTGTTGCCCTTACATCTACAATGTTTTGAGAGAATAGCAATATCAATTACTTTGCAACTGTCTCCATTGTCACAACTTCATTTAGAGATTTATTACCTTTACGTTACCATGATCCATCTAAAGCAACAGCTAAATCTCTACAATTCCCATTATCTGTCACAGCTTCTTCAACTGCTTTCTTCATTGTTGCTTCAGCAATATCTTCAGCAGAAGATCCCACCAATTCAGTATAAAATCCAAACTCGGTTGGTGGTTTTGGCAAGTTCATAATTCCACATAACACTGTCCCTGCAGCACTGCCCTTGTCAATGCAACACAAGCCATACACTAGCTTAACATTTATGTCATACACCTTCTTTCCACTATTACCACTACGAGGAATACTGTTAGAAAACGAAACTTCTGCAACACATTTGTTACACTTCAATAACATTTTATGAGCCAAATCAACGTGTGAAGCTATTTTCCATTCCAGTCCTCTTTCTTTGCAAACTCGGCATAGTATGTTATGTATCAAAATGTTAGAGAGCAAGGAAATGTTAATTATTTCATTCACATCATTACTGTCACTTTCGTAGTTTTCAAATTTTTCTTTGCTGTCACAATGTTTCTAGCTGGAAAAAGTTCTATCACATTCATTTGGAGCAGTCGGTGTAGCAGTCTCAGTGTCATCTCCCTTCGAAACAACAAAATATTTCTTCTTCCGCTCATTGTGCCTTTTCTTAAACACTCGATTGCTGAAACAGCGCATATTGATATCCACAAACCAAATACGCAAAACAGGTACGAGCAAAATTCGTCAAATGCACAAAATTGAACAGTTAAACAACACAAAGCAAACTCCACAAGCCAACACACACGGTCTAGCGTTTATGTTTACCGATATGAGCAGTCACTTGTCACAGAGATAAAGCCATACAACGTTGGAAAACAAAACACTTTCTAATTCCGCAAAGATACCCTGCTTGCAGCCAGCGAGCGGCGCCGTCAGAGGTGACACACCAAGTCGCTACAACCGTTTACGCGGCGCGTCAACTTTGCAGCGATAATAAAACACTTAGAATTCACTTAGAAGGGTGAAACTTGATTTGTTTTATTCAGAAGCCTCCAAATAATTTTATAATGAAACAAACCAAAAAACGTTAATTTTGTCATTTTCATTGTACCGACTCGCCTTAATACTACATTGGAAGCAGTTGTCATCCACGTCCACTTGGACTCTGCAGTTACAGTTTGCAATCTCTACCACCCTTCTGTCAGGCCATCTATTCCCCTTCCCATAATTGCCCTCGTTCAGCAACTCCACCCCCCCTTCCTGCTCCACAGGGATTTCAATGCCCATCGCACCCCCTTTGGTGTGGTGCTGTTTCATCTACCGCTAAGAACCATTCCCTTCTCCCTTCATTATAGTGGTCGCCACACGGTGACCTCTGCAATAGCGACCACATTCCGTCGATTCTCTCATTCCCTTCCCAACTCTGATGGCCAGGTTACCGTGCTGGGTTTTCCGTCATGCTGACTGGCTGTTGTATATCTTCTAGGGCGTGTTTACCACCTCTTTCTAAGGTTGTATTTATGAAGTTTTTCGTGACATGTCCCAGTCGATTAACTAATGAGACCTTTGTCGCATTTATCACGTATCCGTGATAATGGGACTAACAAAACTCGAAGGAGCAAATTAAAATTAAATTCTGCCCACAAAAGAGAGGCCCTGGGAATGCGGATTTCAGCGATTAAGGTAGGAAGCTGCTACGATGCATGCTTATATGGCCGCGTTTGGCGCCGTCTCTCTCCCAGTAGATAATCTCTTTTCCTTCCAATTAACATCCTTCACGAAGAGTGAATTTCTATAGGAAAGACGAAAATTTGAACAGCAAAGTGTAAAATAATTCATTCAAATTCTGTAAGGCTGTATCAGAGGATAAACAAGTTCATTAAAGAGTACGCACATAAATGTAATTTAATTCTAAAGTACCGATACAAACAAAATTTCGTGTTTGAAAATCTTTTTTTTTTTCATAATTTTGCTACACGCTGTTCACAATGGAGTCAAATGAAATGGCCAGTGCTGAAAATTCATAACAAAATGCATAACGTCAAGATGGTGGAAGTCCCAGCCTGGCAACAGTTGAAAGGAATGCACCAACTCATGAACTGGCCAATGGCTACCGAAACAACCATGATGACACCGGTAATATAGCTAATCATGATGTCACTTTTACGAGGCTCGATGAGACAGTTTCTCAGTTCTCACCGGAAAACATTTTTTCAAATAGTGAAACTGATGCGCGCGCAGCGAAAATTCCTTTGATTATTTTCTCGCGACGTCGTGAACGCAAGAACAGGAGATAGTTCATGAAAGCAATGCAGATACTAGTGAGACACACAATTTGACACATCTCGTGCAACTAATAACACAACAGGTTACTCAGCAGTTCGCAAGACATCAGAAAATATACAGGGTGGCGCACGAAATGTGTTACCATTTTGTTTTTGAATACAAATTTTATTGTCAATACAATCTGAAAGGAACATGTATTATAATGAAGAGCCGTCCATGGAGATTTGTTCTAACCCAGCACATGCTCAATATGTTCAGCATTTCGTTTCTTAACTCCTTTCAAACGAACATTGAAGTTAGTGATTACCCTACAGCACATGTCTTCTGTAATTTCACTGCAAGCTTTAAGAATAAGTCTTCTGAGCTCCATTAAATCACGTGCACGTTTCGGGAAAATTTTTTCCTTTAGGTACCCCCAAAGAAGAAAGTCACATGGATTGAGGTACGATTGAGGGACGTAGCGATCGTTTCGTACGTGCCAAAAAAGAATAAAACGGTAGTATTATTCTGTATGATGCACCATGACAGTAGCTTGTCTCCTGAAGAGCATAAGAAGCCTGAAGTAATATTACATTACAACAAAACCAAAGGAGGAGTTGTCGCAACAGATAAACTTGTCAGCACTTATTCCTGTAGAAGGTGTACTACGAGATGGCCTGTTTGTTTGTTCGTTCTATAATATGCTAGGCATTGCTGCAATAAATTCTTATGTGTTGTATGTTCACATTAATCCTGGCTACAATCAAAACAAGTTGTACACAAGTTGGCTATTTCTAAGAAAACTTGGATATGGGCTAATAAAACCAATGTAAGAGGAAAGAATGACTAAAAATATTCGTAACAGAATCAAAGTAAGTTAAGAAAATATTGCTGCAATGAGTTCAGGAGGAAAAAAAAAAACTGGAAGCAGAGATGGTGCAAAACGTGGGACAGTTGTCATTCCTCTGCCAAGAGCATGCTAATATTTACTCCAGTAATTGCGTACACGAACACCATACCTTTAGAAAATGAGTTAAATATAGTTCCTCAAAAACAAACATAGCAATTAAATTTTAAAATAATTTTTGTGTACAGTTAAAGTTAAAATTTTACCTAAAACATGCGCTTATATGCAAGAACACTGATACAAACACTATTTTGAAATACCATTTATGAACACTACTTTCTCAACCTACAATTTTATAAAACCTTTTTTGTATTAAATATGTTCAATTAATGGTAAAAACTTCTAACTTCTATTTTTCTAAATAAATAACTAAATACAAAATATATTTCAAAGGATCATCTCACAGTATACAATTTTGTAAAATTGCAGGTATAACTGACCAATTTACAACATACTGATCTTTTAAATCAAAGTTACGATTAATCACGAGAGCATCCGGTAAGTGCCAAATTGCAATTCTCAACATACTGATCTTTTAAATACAAAGTTACGATTAATCGCGAGAGCATCCAGTAATTGCCAACTTGCAAAGCAAGCCCCTCTAAAATTACCGTAACCTAACACTTTCTATTTTTTTGTCTTTATTGTAATTTTAATCACCTCATACAAGGCGGGCTGGCAGCAGCACATTACGCTGCTCTTCAGCCTTGAGTGGTACAATAACATGACATATAGGTGGCACAGATAATACAATAAAAACGGCAGGCAAAAAATGTAGATACGAAAAACAATAAACATGAAGCCGTTCACGCTGGACAAGAAAAAACGCTAACATTTGTTGACACGGCGCACAGAACACGGATGACGGCGACGGCACACGTGAACAGTGGAGGCGTGATGGCGAAAGAACACTAAACACAAAACGAAGGCACAAACACGAGACACTGATGGCGATGATCTCTGGCGCGCGAAAGTCCACTGAGTGTGTACGAGTCCGGGGACCTGCCAAGAGAGGAGGAGGGGGGGTGGGAGAGGGAGAGGGGAGAGCAGAGATGCTATGGGCAGGGGAGATAGGGGGAAGGGAGGAAGGGGGAGGGGAAGCCCGGGGCAAGAGGGATGGAGGAAGGGGGATGGGGGGAAAAGGAAAGAGAAGGGAGGGGAAGGGAGGGGGGTGCCTAAAGGAAAGAACACAGGAAGTGGGGGGAGGATCAAAGTTGATAGGAGGGGTAGATGGAGGGGAGGAGGACATCATCAGGGAGGGGGAGCTGGCGGAGACCACCGAGGAGAGGGTAAGGAGGGTGGAAAGATGGAGACCGGGGGGGACGTGGGAATAAGGGCGCGGCAGCAGGCAGGGGCAGGAGAGGGTGGGTGAGACAAGCGGGTGAGGAGGATCGAGTTTACAGGAGGTGTACAGGATCCATATCCTTTCAAGGAAAAGGAGAAGGTGGGGGAAGGGGATGAGATCATACAGGATCCGCGTGGGGGAGGGGAGACGAAAGCGATAGGCGAGGCGGAGAGCATGGCGTTCAAGGATTTGGAGGTATTTGTAAAAGGTAGGGGGGGCGGAGATCCAAGCCTGATGGGCATGACAAAGGATAGGGCGGATGAGGGATTTATAGGAGGATGGTGGAGGGGTCCAGACCCCATGTACGGCCAGAGAGGAGATTGACGAGACTGAGTCGGGAGCGTGCCTTGGCTTGGATTGTCCGGAGGTGGGGAGTCCAGGAGAGGCGACGGTCGAGGGTGACACCAAGGTACTTAAGGGTGGGAGTGAGGGCGATAGGACGGCCATAGATGGTGAGATAGAAATCAAGGAGGCGGAAGGAAGGGGTGGTTTTGCCTACAATAATCGCCTGGGTGTTGGAGGGATTTGCAGGGTACCTTTTTTTTTCTTTATTGTTATTTTAAACCAGTACAACAGGCAGGCTGTCAGCAGCATTCTAAGCTGCTCTTCAGCCATGTTGTTGTTGTGGTCTTCAGTCCTGAGACTGGTTTGATGCAGCTCTCCATGCTACTCTATTCTGTGCAAGCTTCTTCATCTCCCAGTACCTACTGCAACCTACATCCTTCTAAATCTGCTTAGTGTATTCATCTCTTGGTCTCCCCCTACGATTTTTACCCTCCACGCTGCCCTCCAATACTAAATTGGTGATCCCTTGATGCCTCAACACATGTCCTACCAACCGATCCCTTCTTCTGGTCAAGTTGTGCCACAAACTTCTCTTCTCCCCAATCCTATTCAATACATCCTCATTAGTTAAGTGATCTACCATCTGATCTTCAGCATTCTTCTGTAGCACCACATTTGGAAAGCTTCTATTCTCTTCTTGTCCAAACTATTTACCGTCCATGTTTCACTTCCATACATGACTACACTCCATACAAATACTTTCAGAAATGACTTCCTGACACTACTATATCTATACTCAATGTTAACAAATTTCTCTTCTTGAGAAACGCTTTCCTTGCCATTGCCAGTCTACATTTTATATCCTCTCTACTTCGACCATCATCAGTTATTTTGCTCCCCAAATAGCAAAACTCCTTTACTACTTTAAGTGTCTCATTTCCTAATCTAATACCCTCAACATCACCCAACTTAAATCGACTACATTCCATTATCCTCGTTTTGCTTTTGTTGATGTTCATCTTATATCCTCCCTTCAAGACACCATCTATTCCGTTCAACTGCTCTTCCAAGTCCCTTGCTGTCTCTGACAGAATTACAATGTCATCGGCGAACCTCAAAGTTTTTATTTCTTCTCCATGGATTTTAATACCTACTCCGAATTTTTCTTTTGTTTCCTTTACTGCTTGCTCAATATACAGATTGAATAACAACGGGGATAGACTACAACCTTGTCTCACTCCCTTCCCAACCGCTGCTTCCCTTTCATGTCCCTCGACTCTTATAACTGCAATCTGGTTTCTGTACAAATTGTAAATTGCCTTTTGCTCCCTGTATTTTACCCCTGCGACCTTTAGAATTTGAAATAGAGTATTCCGGTCAACATTGTCAAAAGCTTTCTCTAAGTCTACAAATGCTAGAAACGTAGGTTTGCCTTTCCTTAATCTTTCTTCTAAGATAAGTCGTAAGGTCAGTATTGACTCACGTGTTCCAATATTTCTACGGAATCCAAACTGATCTTCCCCGAGGACGGCTTCTACTAGTTTTTCCATTTGTCTGTAAATAATGCGTGTTAGTATTTTGCAGCTGTGGCTTATTAAACAGATTGTTCGGTCATTTTCACTTCTGTCACCACCTGCTTTCTTTGGGATTGGAATTATTATATTCTTCTTGAAGTGTGAGGGTATTTCGCCTGTTTCATACATCTTGCTCACCAGACGGTAGAGTTTTGTCAGAACTGGCTCTCCCAAGGCTGTCAATAGTTCTAAGGGAATGTTGTCTACTCCGGGGGCCTTGTTTCGACTCAGGTCTTTCAGTGCTCTGTCAAACTCTCCACGCAGTATCGTATCTCCCATTTCATCTTCATCTACATCCTCTTCCATTTCCATAATATTGTCCTCAAGTACATCGCCCTTGTATAGACCCTCTATATACTCCTTCCACCTTTCTGCTTTCCCTTCTTTGCTTAGAACTGGGTTTCCATCTGAGCTCTTTATGTTCATACAAGTGGTTCTCTTATCTCCAAAGGTCTCTCTAATATTCCTGTAGGCAGTATCTATCTTACCCCTAGTGAGATAAGCCTCTACATCCTTACATTTGCCCTCTAGCCATCCCTGCTTAGCCATTTTGCATTTCCTGTCAATCTCATTTTTGAGACGTTTGTATTCCTTTTTGCCTGCTTCATTTACTGCATTTTTATATTTTCTCCTTTCATCAATTAAATTCAATATTTCTTCTGTTACCCATGGATTTCTACTAGCCCTCGTATTTTTACCTACTTGATCCTCTGCTGTCTTCACTACTTCATCCCTCAAAGCTACCCATTCTTCTTCTACTGTATTTCTTTCCCTCATTCCTGTCAATTGTTCCCTTATGCTCTCCCTGAAACTGTGTACAACCGCTGGTTCTTTCAGTTTATCCAGGTCCCATCTCCTTAAATTCCCACCTTTTTGCAGTTTCTTCAGTTTTAATGTACAGGTCATAACCAATAGATTGTGGTCAGAGTCCACATCTGCCCCTGGAAATGTCTTACAATTTAAAACCTGATTCCTAAATCTCTGTCTTACCATTATATAATCTATCTGATACCTTTTAGTATCTCCAGGGTTCTTCCATGTATACAACCTTCTTTTATGATTCTTAAACCAAGTGTTAGCTATGATTAAGTTGTGCTCTGTGCAAAATTCTACCAGGCGGCTTCCTCTTTCATTTCTTAGCCCCAATCCATATTCACCTACTACGTTTCCTTCTCTCCCTTTTCCTACTCTCGAATTCCAGTCACCCATGACTATTACATTTTCGTCTCCCTTCACTATCTGAATAATTTCTTTTATTTCATCATACATTTCTTCAATTTCTTCGTCATCTGCAGAGCTAGTTGGCATATAAACTTGTACTACTGTAGTAGGCGTGGGCTTCGTATCTATCTTGGCCACAATAATGCGTTCACTATGCTGTTTGTAGTAGCTTACCTGCACTCCTATTTTCCTATTCATTATTAAACCTACTCCTGCATTACCCCTATTACCTTCAGCCATAGGATACACAATGAGAGATAAACACGGAGAAGACCCGTAAGTCGTGGAACAATAACATGACATAGAGGTGATACAGACAATACAAAAAACGGCGGGCAAAAAATGGAGATACAAAAAACAATAAACATGAAGCCGTTCACGCTGGACGATAAAAACACTAACACTTCTTGACACGGCGCACAAAAAACGGAGAACGGCGACGGCACATGTGAACAGTGAAGTTGTAACTGCGAAAGAACACAAAATACAAAACGAGACACACACACGAGACACTGATGGCGATGTTCTCCGACGCGCGAATGTTCACGGCACATGTGAACAGTGAAGTTGTAACTGCGAAAGAACACGAAATACAAAACGAGACACACACACACGAGACACTGATGGCGATGTTCTCCGACGCGCGAATGTTCACTATGCGTGTGCGAGTCCGGGGACCTGCCAAAAGAGGAGAAGGAAGAGGCATACAGGTTACCGCCGGAGATGGTTGTATATACCATTTGCTATGAAAGGTGACAACGAGTATGAAAGGTTCCCGTCGTAATCCTACAAAGCCGCGTTCATTCATACTAACTTAATTACAGTATAAACATATGGAGGCAATGAGGTGAACTTTGCTTTAACTACTCTTCCACGAATCTTCAAACTGTGGAAATAAACTCGATTGCCACGTTATGCAGTTATTGAACGACATGCCACGGAGTTGTTGCTTGGCGTCGACAAGAGATGGCAGCGCAGTAGCTAGGCTTGCAGTTCCTGCTGTCTCTCTTCGTTCTGAACGCAGTTTTTTAACGGTTATCTTGAAGAAAGAGGGAGCTCAGTGTGTAAGACAAGTGTCCACAACGCATTCACCACATAAAAGCAACAGACTAGCCCTGTAACTATAAAAGCCTGTTTCCAGCAACGGCAGCGGCAAACGTCTTCCGAGGTGACGCGGCGTCTCGCGGAATTGGCGTTCCCACGTGACTACGATCGGCGTAAAGCCAACACCGCCCACCCCAGTCGTACAAGTTTACATGCCTATCAACACAATGAACAGTCCTAAACAATGTACTATCAGACGAAAGATATTATTCAGATAGTTAAGAGAGTCAAAAATTTAAAATGTGATGAGAGACTGAAATCTAATCATGGCTAAGACTTTTTTTGTAGGAATAGCGAAAGATGGATGCATACGTGGAACCGAGTTTCCGAATCCAGATTATAGACTTTAACAAACTGCATACCGGCTGCCGCGCCGCTGTTAATGCTGCTGTTCCCGGGCGCTTCCGTAAGACGCATGCAAAATGAGCGGCGCCCTCCTTGTTTGAATGCAGCTCCGTTCACTGGTGTCTGATGCACATGAAACTTGGCAGACGTGTTTGTCTGGTGTTCCAATATTCTCTGGAAACACACGCCTTAATGTAACGGTACAAAACTGGCAGTAGTTCAAATGCCTCTGAGCGGTATGGGACTTAACTGCTGAGGTCATCAGTCCCCTAGAACTTAGAACGACTTAAACCTAACTAACCTAAGGACATCACACACATCCATGCCCGAGGCAGGATTCGAACCTGCGACCGTAGTGGTCGCGCGGTTCCAGACTGTAGCGCCTAGAAACGATCGGCCAGCCCGACCGGCACTGGTAGTAGGGTCTTGTTTAATTTCTTTTAAGATGCGCTGCGCGGCCCTACAACGTCGTACTGGAAATTTCTTTCTCTACTTCCCACAATAGTCCGTATAGTACGTTCTTTCATGTTCCCTGACAATCAACTTGCTGGATTCTTAGCAGGCGTTCGTTTTGTGGGTCGGATTGCTTCAGTGGCCTGCACAGTTTCTGCGGCACATTCTAGAGCAGTTGTCCAGGCACTTGCAACTTCTTTCAGGGACGTTCAGTATATATGTAAGTCTAGATATACGCTTCTGTATACTTCGTATGCGTTAAACAAAGCACAATTTATTAGTAACAAAACTACTTCCATTGTCTATTTATTGATCTTCCGCATTACTCCACAATATGAAGGATTAGCTCTGTCTGCAACTTTCATAAATTCATTATGCAGCACAATACACTTTGTTTTATGTATGATTTCCGCTTGCAGTGTTTTTTTCTTCATGGAGCAACCATGGATGGGTTGGGTTGGGTTGTTTGGGGGAAGAGACCAAACAGCGAGGTAATCAGTCTCATGGGATTAGGGAAGAACAGGGAAGAAAGTCGGCCGTGCCCTTTCAAAGGAACCATCCCGGCATTTGCCTGGAGTGATTTAGGGAAATCACGGAAAACCTAAATCAGGATGGCCAAACGCGGCACTGAACCTGTCGTCCTCCCGAATGCGAGGCCAGTGTGCTGACCACTGCAACCGTGGACGCATCGCGAATTGTTGTTAGCATTCTCACCTGCCTTTTCATCTTTCCATACCTGCAGCAAAACGTCCCTTTGTCTTCGAAATGTAGTGTCTCCTTTCTTTAGAAATTTCGCTTTTGTTTGTAGACACTACGGCAGACCTCTGTTGATTCGTGTTGTATCACAAAGTCTTGTTTTTCTTTCTAGAAATTTTTTGGCAGTAGCTGTATTGTGTTAATAATTGTCCTGATAAACATGGAGCCACATGCCAAGATGAGGTGAAAGTAGAGAGAGAATAGTGGCTTGAAGTTTTCTTCTTTCCCCAGTGTATATTTCTAGATTGGAGATATAACCACTTACACTTTCGCAAACCATACGAACAAGAAAACCATTCCTGACAAGGTTTCCAGGATTATATAACCGGAAACGAAGTTGCCCTCTCCATGGGATCATTGCTTCATCAAGAAAAGGCTCCTGTTCAGGTTTTTATATTGCGTGAAATTTATCTAGCAAGACCTTTATGATTGGTTCAATTTTGTAGAGTCTGTTTCCCTGACAGCTCTGTAAAGAACTATCATTGAAATGCTACAATTTCCAAATCTGCTCAAATTGATTTCTGCTCATTAGCTTGCCAAAAATCGCTGTCTCTATTGGAGTTGACCAATAGTCCTTCAAATAATCTCTTTTTATTTGGCCCATCAAGATAATCATGCCCAAAATTTTTTTCACTTCAGCGGCAATAATATTCGTAAATTTGGGAGACTTGGAAGATCCTCCATAATGATTTTTTGGTGAGACAAGTTTGATTGTGGGCGACATCTGATCGAACAATTCATGGCCCAGAAATAATTCCACAGTGCTTATAACGGTATTGACCTCACTGGGAACGGTTTTTACCTGTCGAATTACACTAAATGTTTCTAAAATAATGGTGTTGCTCTTCTTCTGCCAACATTCCCTATCAGAAGTTTCGTCACATAAATCGGTCACAATTGTCTCAGTTTGGTTGATTATAGCCGCGTTACTTTCTTTTTCACTTCCACTGCCACAACAACAACATCATCTGAATCATTTGGAACATCAGAACAATTGTCTGCAAACAGTTCAGAGAGAATCTCGCTTCCAGTCAACTGTTTTCGCTCCATACCGCGCAAGGCAACAACAGTACTATTTACCGCTGCTGGTTGTTGGCGGTAAATCGAAATATAAAAATCAGTTCGTACTGTAGATCGCTGCAGTAACCCTCGCCTTCATACATAACCTTTTGTTAAACTGAAATAGTAATTGGCATGAGCAACAGGTTCAGAAAACTCGAGCACAACGAAAAACGTAAATTTATGTGATCCGTGCACAACAGCTGGACACGGAAACATGCAAATCGTTGTGAGCGGTACGCAATGTGTTAAGAAATCTCGAGGTGCAGATTCAGATTGATGACAATTTATTGCTTAGAAACTGCAGATAACAACCAAAGAGATAGTTAAAGGTAACAAATTAAAGAGAAGGAAGAACCCTAATAAGTTGAGATCGAGAGGTTGTCGACAATCCTAAAAGCATCACTAGACAACGATTGGCTGAAACAGGGGAAGGATACACTACAAGACAAACGGGTACCTTTGACAAAAGAAGTAGTGAAGGGAGAGGGGTAGAAAATAGGAAAGACGCAAAGAAGTTCTTGGATAAGACAATATACAAGGTATTAATCAGGAACAGGGAAAAATATTACATCGTAGTAAATCAAGTAGTCAGCAGGGATACAAAAGTCTAAAAACTGACATTAGCAGAAAGTGCAAATTCGCAAATTCAGAGCGGCTTGGACGCAAAATCAACAGCGTTATCGTTTCCTCGCACTAAAACTCGCTTTTCAATTTTGCAGGATCAAAAAGGAGCAACTGTGCAAATATCAGGAGGCCAGAGAAACAACCAGAAATAAGGAGAAAGGAGAAAGCCGGAAGGTGGAAGGAATGTATAAGTGAGAGTGTATACAAAAGAACTTGAGCAGAATGTTCGATTCCTGAGATTGAGCACGTGAGGCAATACTGATCTTACCACTTACCTTAGAACATAGAAGAAAGGCGAATCCACATTTATAGCATTTGTTTGAAGCTCTAGAGATATAAAGGATAAGACGCAAGGACACAAGATTATCTATAAATCGTACAGAATCCAGTTGTAGGAGTTCAAGGACTTGAAACAGCAGGTGAGAAGGCAGAAGACGAAAGGATAACATGCAGACTGGCAGTAGCAAGAAAAGCGTTTCCGAAAAGGAAAAAAACATGGTGACATTGATTATAAATTTAAATACTGGAAAGTACTTTATGAAGGTATTTGTGTGGAGTGTACCGTTGTATGTAAGTGAAAATAGACGACAAACAGATCTGTCAAGAAGACAGTAGATGCTTTCGAACTGTAGTGCTACAGAAGGATACAAAAGTTAAGATATGTAGATCGCGTAACTGGTGAAGACATACCAAACCAAACTGGGGAGGTGGAAATAACGGCACAACTTGTGTAAAAGAAGGAATCGGTTGACAGGACTGTTTCTGAGGCACCAAGATATCGTCAGTTTCGTAGAGGGCTGCCAAGACTTAACAGTGGCAAGCAGATTTGAATGGGTGTGGGAAGCAGGGTTATGTAGAGTTGAAGAGGTTCACATAGGATACGGCAGTGTGAAGCGCTGTATCAACACAGTCTTAAAGCTGAAGACCACAAAAAAACAAAAAAAAATAAAAAAATAAAAAAAGTCTGAGAGATGTATTTCGTATTAGCGCAACCCTGCTGCTGCTAGCAATACCTTTCACCAGCTAGGTTAATTGCGTATCTATTTTCAGAATGTTTTTTAATATTGCCTCTTGTACATATCACTGAGATATACAAGATACTTTCAATAAGTAATGTAACGTATTTTTTTATGAAAGCCGGTTGATTTTTTTTCGGGAGTCCAATACACCACATTTTTCCGCATTGTTTGGCTAAAGACTTTATTTTTCACCATACTCTCCTCACTGGGTGGGCCTGTATGCCCAGACAGTCCCACTCTGCTGGTCGACGTCTGGGCCAACGCCTTACAGCATCAATAGCAACCCCATCGTCCATGTATTGCTTCCTGCGGAGTGCACGCTTCATTGGGCAAAACAGATAGAAGTCGGAAGTTAAGAGATTCGGGCTGTAGTGTACAGGCTTGGGTGAAGGAGAAGATCGTTGAAATTTTGTGGTGACGAACAATTCTTCAGTTTGCTGAGGGTAGCATAATACACTTCAGAACTGATCTTTGCATCATGAGGGAGTACATCAAGCAGAATAACCCCTTCAACAAGTTTATTAAAGAGACTACCTACACTGTAGTTGTTGGTCCTCATATGGAATGTTGCTGTGCAGTTTGGGATTATTATGTGATAGAATTGACGAAGGACATCGAAAAAGTTGAAAGAAAAGCAGCTCGTTCTGTGTTATCGTAAAATGATAGGACAGAATGTCATAGATTTGATACGCAAGGGGCTGTGACACTCATCAAAGCAACGTCATTTCCGTTGTGGCTGTATATTTTCATGAAAATTCAATCGTCAACTTTCTCCTCTGAATGCGAAAATATTTTGTCAGAGAAAAAGGAGCGTTATAATAAGAAAGCAGAGATGTTTCAGAAAGATTTAAGTGTTGGTTTACTCCTAACGCTCTTCGAGAATGGACCGGTAGAGAAAGAGTTGGAAAGTAATTCAGGCGGGATTGTGAACTGCAGACTACTCATGTAGATGTAGATGCACTTATTCTCCAAATGACTGTCAATTGCGTGGGCGAAGGTACACAGGATTGTACCACTGTTGGGTAGGGTGATGTTGGACTATCCCCCCCTCCTCCCACACACACACACACACACACACACACACACACACACACACACACACATACATACACTTTTGTAGTATTGGTTGAGGCGACAGACTGATCAGTAGAGTAGCTCGAGGTCTACTTTAGGGTGAAAGATGATAATTCAGTTGAGAATCGACGAATGCCTAATAAAGGTAACAGACGGACCTATAGTTAACCTTATATTTTCGTTCGTACCACATTTAAATACAAGCGATTCACTTTTCATCATAAAAATTGAAAGTGCAAGGTAAATTCAGAAAATGTGTTTTGAGTAATGGACAACGTTCCCACGAGTATTTCGACGTGTACTAAACGAATATATAGTACATAAACTGCAAAACTGCAAGGGGGGAGGGGAGAGACTCACTTATGAATACTTTCTTCAACACCATAATATACATGAATACTTTTTGCATGTGTCATCAGGTACTGAAGTTAAAACATTCCCGATTTCAGCTTTTAATATATCTGTACTTCTGATTCTTTTTGCTTGCATAACATCAGCCCTAAAAGACATAACCAAATCTTTATGTATAATAACCTGGCGGAGAATTTACGTCTATAGCGAGGCCTTAACAAGGGGAGAGTGGAAATTTCATGGTACACTCAGTTTACATTTAATTATCATTCCTATGAAACGTGCAACCACTTGAAAGCTACAGCAATGAAATAATCAATTTGCACCCATTTCAGGCGACAACATGTCACTTCCATTACATGGAGAAAGGTCACCTGACCAGAAGTAGCTGTTAGAACACATACTTGCCTGTGCCTGTTAGTTGCTACCTGTAACTATTTATGATGTAATATCTACAATAGTAAACCTCATTTTAAATTTGGTAGCGTGTTGAAGGATACAAGTTGTGAATTCATGAACTGCAATTTGAAGCTGTGACAGATCAGGACTGCCTCAGTAATGCACTCATTGAGGTTAGGGGGCATGAGGACAACATCCGGAGTGGAACTGCTTTCAGGGCGAGTGCGCAGTGGGAGAGGTATTATATCACCATGGACAGAGTCAGTAAAATGATGCCACCACTGGAGTTCAACAGGGGACCGGTTATGGATGTTAAGGTCAACACTAATACGGTTTGAAAAGGTATGGCCTGTGTGTGGTAGGAAGTGGTATAGAATGGGGTTATTTGCTTGGATAAAGATAGTGGCACAGGTAACAGTCATTTTGACGAAGAGAGTGAGAGTAAGGTGTTTGGTAGGAGTAGTGTAGAGGGATTATGGCCAAACAGGGATGTTGGTCAAAACACAGTCCTCTGACAGTAACCCAGCTCAGCTTGTTTATACTGGGTTGCAGAAGGTGATAGATATATTTTCCCCCAACTCCTACTCAGTTCCGACTTAAATTGGAACAATCACATTCTTAAAGCTGAAGAAATCACAGCAGTTGCAAGATGCATGGGAGCTACCTAAAACAAGGATCGAATTTTACTGTAGCAGATAGGTTCGAGAAAGGTGAATCGTTTCGAGATATGAGGGTGTTAGCAATATGATTCAGTAGTGGTTGTAATCAATGAATGACTTCTCCACAGGATCCTATGCACGTATGTGCTTGAATGGGAGGACTCAGTTCCAAATCCCAGTATGCTCCAGTGAACACTGTGTATATTCCATGTAGAACCAAGACTTTTGTGATGGTTGTGCTTTTTTTCTACATTTCGCTGCATGTAAGACGATTAAGCCTCTCTCTGTAGGACACAGTGGAACCATTCGCGAGAAAACTTATTAAACATGTCGACCCATGGTTGATTTTTGGGCAGTATTACTTCGTATCGAAGGCAATCAGTTATTGACAATGTATTATACTTAGTAGTGGGGGATGTCTGACAGGTTCGCCTTGAGCCTGAGGCTCATACACTATGTGTTTGTGTTCCAAAATTTGCAACGGAAATGACTATGTCCAGTCATAAGGAAGGTATGGGTTTGGCGTGCAATACTGTGATGACGAGGAGAGGCATACGTCAAGTCATAAGAATGGTAAAGATATTTGTATTTAGAGAGCTACAGCCATCAGCAGGGTGTATTTGGATAACAGCTGACGTCACGGCCGCCATCTTCGATGACAGTACTTTGGGATGACACCCCTGTTTTCCTACTATTAGGGTAGTGGTTGGAAAAGGTATGGTGGCCCTAGGGTTATCATTTGACATGGCTGACGTATTCTGCAGCATTAGCGATGGTAGCAGCGTGAAGGCAGCGCTGATGGTAGCAGTGATGGTAGTAACGATGTTAGAATAGTGAATAAACAGCAGTGAAATGGAGACGGGGACAGTAACGAGAATGGTGCACAAAACAGAGTGCCGATGAACAGGCAATCTTGAAGGCAGAATAAACTGACGATGAACAGGCACACACACAGAAGAACTGGTGAACAGATCCAGAGCCTAGGGGCATTGCCTATATCACGCCAAAGTAACACCAACTGAGTAAGTGGCGTAGTGTACACTAGCTGATTGGTACTAACCAAAGCTTTTTTTTCATTCAATCGCTGGTGGGAGTGGTGGGCCCTTTCTTAAATAGACTGATGGGATCAATTAGGGCAAGGTTATATCTTTATACTGTAGTGACAAGAAAAGGGATGCTAGATTGTGATAGACATTTTGTGGCCAAATGCTCTCCAGTAAATGAACAAAGGGGAATATTCCAGTCGAATTTCAATGATATAATAGAAATTCTAAATTTAGTTGAGTGGAATAGAGATTATATTCCAGGAATGTTATACTTTTTCACTCATAGGTGCATAATTGTTATAGATGTTTAGAAATGGTGGAACAATGGGTTGACAATGAGAGCTAGATCTGTTGAAAGCTTCTGTAACAATGTAAGTTCGAACTGCTTATTGCATGGGTGCGCTTATATTCAGCAGGTAGTAGATATTTCACAGCGAGTGAAGCATTCTTTTGTGTTCTGTGAAAAATTTCTGGATTAGGTGAGAAAGTAGTGTAGATGAAAGCTAAGTAAAGTGAAAAAAGATAATCATTCAAAGTAAATGGAGAAACCAGCTGAAGAAAGGGGTGAAGGATTTGTCACAAGAAAGAATTATTTGGGGGAAGCTAAAATAACTCGTTTAAATTGATAATGCTGTAACAAGTGCATGGCTGGTTTGAGTGCTACATAAAAACGGAGTGTGATCGAAAATTTGTACAGTCGATGCCCGAAAAATGTAGGAGACACATATCTGTTAGAAGTGATAGAAAGACACGATATTGTTAGACAGAGACCAACCACAGAAAATCCAAACAAAACACGTCATACTGCTGATACTTCGCGTTGAAAGAAATCGGGTGGAAACTTGTTGTAAGGCGTATGTTAGTTTGCATGGTGGTTCAAATAAAGTGGTACAACGTTTAAACAAGGTTTTACAGAGTATTCAGTCGTCTATTGACATGAGAGAAAAACATTCAAACCGTGGAAATACTCTTGCAACGACTACAGCTAAAATTTATGAACATATCCCTTTATTTCCCAATATACTTCCATTCCTACCACACATTCATCCATCGATGGCCTAGATGGGGGGACATTCGAACTGAAGAAGGAAGAGGATGTAGAGCTTCTGAAAGGAATAATATATGTAATAAAAAACACGATCAGTTCTAAGAAGCTGGAGGACGTCTACAGGTTCAAACACAATGTGCCTGAAAAAGACAGGTCATTTTGTGATGAGATCCTTCTGCGGAATACTTCTGTCACAGGGATCAGCGACATTGATGAGTGAAGCATCTCGAAATGATTCTGTAAATTTTAGTAGGTCCACATTTTGTTCTTTCAGAAAATATATTGTCCATTAACAGCTGTAGATAATAGCTATTGTCTTCAGTGATTTGTTTCGGACTATTTTCTGACTTAAGTTAATTAAACTAATAACCTTCAAATTTGTAATTAAAGGAAAAGTTAATCAAACTAATAACCTTCAAATTTATAATCAAAAGAATGATTGTTAGGCCTTCCCAATAGCCTTCCTTATCATTATTGATAGAGGTGTTTAAACAGAATTGGAAAAAGGATAGTATTCTGTCATGCTTAACCATTAATTACTCATTAACTAATGACACTCCTATTACACATTTTGATTTTCAACATGGCGATCAACGTGAAAGTTAGACGTGGTTCTCTGATAAAAAGTGTTAATTTTGCCATTAAAAAGGAGGCGTGTGCAAATTGTAAATACGAAATCACAAAGTTAAACGAATATGTGTCCAGCTTACAATGTATAATCAGTGCTCTGAAAGTGGAAATTTCGAATTTTCAGCTTGGAAAAAGTGATCCTAATAGTCGAGAAATTCCGCAAAGCGTCGCCCCTGCTAGCAAAAAATTGATTAACAGCACGCAAGAGATACAAAATCGTGTAAACAGTAAATATACTGGTGAAATAATCTTTTTGCACGAGAACCCTTTTGAAGTGCTTTCAGCTGTAGACTGATATCTCAACGAGCTGTGTCGAACGAAATGGTAAGAAAAAGGACATCAGAGACAAAGAACGACAGAGTTGCTTTCAATCACAGGAAAAAAACAATGCAACAGTGAGTATAGTCATCGACAGTGAATCAAAATCAAGTTTTCCTGTAGTTGGATTATCGACTAATATGGACAAAAAAGACAAAACAAACAGTGCCACCACGCAACATCCAAGTACTGGCAGGCCTAAAAACAATTATCATCTACCAGCAAAAAAGTATAAATTAAACCTGTTTGCACATACTCAAGAACGGAACACAGCAGCCAAATTTCAGTCTAGAAGCAGTAACAAAATTACTAGCATATTGAAACCAGGTGCAGAAATTTCTGGCAGTCACTTCCAAGAATCATGACATGAAAACAGCAACAACAAATAACGACTTATTCGTGTTCTTAGGGGGAACAAATAACTTAGCAAAAAATGAAACGAAAGACCTAGTGACCTCACTTAAAAGAAGGCTACATGAGCAGAGAAGTTCCAACGTGATAGTCTTCTCTGTTCCACATTGGCATGACGTGCCTGGTCATGTGTTAATAAAGAAGAGCAAAGCACAAATAAACATATGCTAAACATATGCATGAGATTTAAACATTTGTGGACATAAACTGTGAAGGAAGAAGATTCCACACATTCCATGGCTTACATCTCAACAGACTAGGGAAGGACTTAGTTATATAACGGATCCAAGAAATAGTGACCAGCAAATTGAATGTGCAGTGTTGTGCTACAGAGGCCATCCCTCGCAAGAACAAAAATAACGAATACTTGGGAGAATCAACCACGAAACACTAAGTCAGTAAAACAATACATCGGCAGGACAAGAGCGATATTTTTTAAGACAATAAAACCTTCCACCAGCGCAACACCAGATGCAAGTGTATGTGTTTCATATGTGCCTCAAGCAGACGTCAGTCAACACGAGAATAATTTATTGATTTTGCATTATAATGAACAGGGCTCAGGAAACAAAACAGATGCTTTTGAATCATTTATCACAGGACTATCTCCACATGTAGAAATAGTGACAGAACACCAGAAAACAGTGAACAACGTTCAGTATTGCAAATTTAGAAGGCTACAACCTAGCTACGTTGTATTGCAGAACACACACGAAAGGTGGTGGTGTTGCCAACTACCCCCCCCCCCCCCAAAAAAAATGTAAGACCTTAACTACCTCAGGGAACAATTTCTGTGTTGACAAACATTTCGAAATTGCAATTCTTAAAATCACATTTTGCGCTATTCCTTTCTACGTCATATACACTCCTGGAAATTGAAATAAGAACACCGTGAATTCATTGTCCCAGGAAGGGGAAACTTTATTGACACATTCCTGGGGTCAGATACATCACATGATCACACTGACAGAACCACAGGCACATAGACACAGGCAACAGAGCATGCACAATGTCGGCACTAGTACAGTGTATATCCACCTTTCGCAGCAATGCAGGCTGCTATTCTCCCATGGAGACGATCGTAGAGATGCTGGATGTAGTCCTGTGGAACGGCTTGCCATGCCATTTCCACCTGGCGCCTCAGTTGGACCAGCGTTCGTGCTGGACGTGCAGACCGCGTGAGACGACGTTTCATCCAGTCCCAAACATGCTCAATGGGGGACAGATCCGGAGATCTTGCTGGCCAGGGTAGTTGACTTACACCTTCTAGAGCACGTACGGTGGCACGGGATACATGCGGACGTGCGTTGTCCTGTTGGAACAGCAAGTTCCCTTGCCGATCTAGGAATGGTAGAACGATGGGTTCGATGACGGTTTGGATGTACCGTGCACTATTCAGTGTCCCCTCGACGATCACCAGTGGTGTACGGCCAGTGTAGGAGATCGCTCCCCACACCATGATGCCGGGTGTTGGCCCTGTGTGCCTCGGTCGTATGCAGTCCTGATTGTGGCGCTCACCTGCACGGCGCCAAACACGCATACGACCATCATTTGCACCAAGGCAGAAGCGACTCTCATCGCTGAAGACGACACGTCTCCATTCGTCCCTCCATTCACGCCTGTCGCGACACCACTGGAGACGGGCTGCACGATGTTGGGGCGTGAGCGGAAGACGGCCTAACGGTGTGCGGAACCGTAGCCCAGCTTCATGGAGACGGTTGCGAATGGTCCTCGCCGATACCCCAGGAGCAACAGTGTCCCTAATTTGCTGGGAAGTGGCGGTGCGGTCCCCTACGGCACTGCGTAGGATCCTACAGTCTTGGCGTGCATCCGTGCGTCGCTGCGGTCCGGTCCCAGGTCGACGGGCACGTGCACCTTCCGCCGACCACTGGCGACAACATCGATGTGCTGTGGAGACTTCACGCCCCACGTGTTGAGGAATTCGGCGGTACGTCCACCCGGCCTCCCGCATGCCCACTATACGCCCTCGCTCAAAGTCCGTCAACTGCACATACGGTTCACGTCCACGCTGTCGCGGCATGCTACCAGTGTTAAAGACTGCGATGGAGCTCCGTACGCCACGGCAAACTGGCTGACACTGACGGCGGCGGTGCACAAATGCTGCGCAGTTAGCGCCATTCGGTTGCCAACACCGCGGTTCCTGGTGTGTCCGCTGTGCCGTGCGTGTGATCATTGCTTGTACAGCACTCTCGCAGTGTCCGGAGCAAGTATGGTGGGTCTGACACACCGGTCTCAATGTGTTCTTTTTTCCATTTCCAGGAGTGTAGATCCCCCCATGGAAACTTAGATGCTTTTCTGAAATCACTTGATGGATTTTTAAGTAAATTAATGTCAGGCTGTAGCAGTGTAAATCTTGTCGTACTGGGGAGATGTGAACATCAACACTTTACATGACAGTCAGGGAAGCAAACGTTTTACAGATTGCAACCTGTCTTAAGGGGCTAAAGATCTTCTTGGACTATACCCACCAGAATAGGTAACACTCATAGTAGTTCAGTTGATAATGTTATCGCAAATTATGACCACATCATCTCAACAGACATAATAAATGGCCACCTCTCAGATAATTTACGCCAAACACTAGTATTAAAATGTAATACAAAAATCTAACCAAGAAAAACTTACGAGCACAGGAAAATATTATCTGCAAACAACATTGCTACGCTAAGACACAGAGTAGGCTGGTAATCATGGGAATCATTTATAAGTACCACTGGGGTTAACAATAAATGGAACATGTTCACAGAAATTATGACTGAACACTTAAATAAAGCCATGCCATTAAAAATGTGAGTGTCCAAAAAAATCAGCCTTCAAAACAACACCTGTGCCATTAGATCTTAAAACAACAGATCTGAAAGAAAAAATGGGAAACACTTATAGTGTACAAAGACTAACTCACAGTTACATAAAGAACTCTACAAGCAGCAGAAATATAAGTATCGAAAAGAAGTCAAGAGATTAAAATCAGAAATAATAAACCAACAGATGCGTGGTTCCGATAACAACTCAAAGATTTGCTAGTCAATTGTAAATAAAATCAGAAACAATGAAACAAAAACCAAAATTAATAATACACTATTAACTGTGAATAATGAAGATATGTCTGATCCCCTTCTAGTCGGCAGTGTCCTTAATAATTACTTCATAGATCCTGCCAAAAACGATGTCTCTATGAAACAGGATACACAGCACTCATATGAGTCCTGTAACAAACAAAACTGCTGTACACTACATGCAGTAAGCACATATGACATTATGCAGCTTATTGATAACCTCAGAAATAAAAAATCACCAGGATTAGATGAAATTTCTCCATATCTATCGAAGAAATGTGAACATCAACTAATGAAACCACTAGTTCATCTAATAAACTGTGTTCCCGAAGACATTTTGTTCCATGACAAGTTTAAACTATCTGTAGTGAAACCAATACACAAAAAGGGGGAAATAAAGCATGTACATCACTACAGACCCATTGCCCTAATCTCAACTTTCAGCGAACTGATAGAGAAAATAATAAGAAGAAATCTTTGAACATTACTACAATGCTGACATATTAAATGATTTCCAGCATGGTTTCAGAAAATGTTGACGTACCACTTCAGCAGCACTACAATTTGCCCATAATGTACTTGAAAAAATAAACAAAAATCCCAAGCATCAGCAGAATTCCTGGACCTCCCAAGGGCTTTTGATAGAGAACATAATGATGTGCTCTTATCAAAAACTGCGAAGAATGCTGCCACTAGAACACTCATACAGTTGCTAGAAACATATGTAAAGGGTAGACAACAGTGTATTGAGATTGTGTACTCTAATGGAGAAATACTAGAGCAGAGAAGGTCAAGTAAGGAAACATACCTTTTGGTGTTCCTCAGGGTTCTATATTAGGTACAGTCCTATTCATACGCTATGTAAATGATTTCCCAAGTTATCTTGACAGTAAGCAATTGATCACTATGTATGCAGATGATACAGCTGGTGTCTGCTATGTAGATGATGAGCCCATCCTAGCTGAATAGACAAATAACTTTATTGAAAAGGCAAGAGAACATTGAAAGAGAGAACCAAAAAGTAAACATAAAAGTCTAATATTATGCCTTTTAAACCAAATGGTCCAAACAGAAGATACTGTGATCGATGAAATTCCACCAGAAACCTGTACAGATGGTAAATTCTTGGGTTTATGCATAGATGACGTACTTTCATGGAAGCAGCAAGCTGATTATGTCTGTAACAAAATAACACCCAGTCTATATGTATTAAGATTATCACCATATCTTAATTCTGAAGCTCTAAGGACTGTATATTATGGATTAGTGCATCCTTTCTTGTCTTATAAAACAGTATTGTGGAGTGCGGCATGGCAAACTAATATGAAATGAGTTTTAATACTGCAGAAGCAAGCCTTGAGGATCGCAGCAAAAGCAAAACCAGGAACTTCTGCAAACCCCTATTCATTAGACACGATATTCTCACAGTTTATGCCATGTATATTTTAGAAACTACAATGTTAGTGAAAGAAGACACTGAGATCACAAAAAGGAACATGGATATTCTTAGCTACGAAACAAGTTATAGAAAAGATTTTCATATGGTTAACAGAAGATTAACACTGAAATGCCCCTGTGCCAAAGGAGCTGTTTTTAATAACTTGTTACCAGATGAAGTTAAGATACTGACAGGGGATGCTTTTAAAAAGCGAGTCAAGCTGTGGCTTATCCAAAAATGCTCTTATATCTTGTAATTCATCATTAATTAAAACGTAATAAGAAATAATGTAAACTGAAAAATTGTAACTGTAAAAACTTTATACTTAGCTGAAAACGCACATGCCTGTAAAATTACGTATTACGAGCAATAAATTGAATTGAATTGAGGCATAACCATTGTTAATACTATTACAATTGCTTAGTAGTGAAGGTTTCAATACGATGTGTGGTTTGGGCAGTAAAAAGTTTTTCTCGTACTCTCAAAAACTTGGTAAATGGTATGTTATCCTTTTTCTACTCGGCTGTTGAACTGTAACAAATTGAACCAAGAATCTTTGATGCGACAATGTCTTCAGATGCCATACTATTTTGAAACGCAAGTTATAAGGAAGGAAGAGACAGAATACGATGAAATTTAGCATGAAATTTTCGAATTTGAAAGCAAACAGCGTCACGTGAACCGACCTGAATGTCGTGAAATCCAATTGGTTATTCTTGTTTCGGGTCAGGGACTACACTAAGTGCTGCGCAGAACCAAACGCGTTACTGATGCTATGTACATGAAGTCAGACAGGACCACTTGGTGGCCATATTTGTAGGGTGCGTGTTTTCGTTTTCACTTAGTTTCGTTTGTGTAGTGAATTATGTCCTACTACAAGTGTTCTGAGTGTGTTCAAGGAGTGCCAGGTTGTGATGTTGTTGGCTCTAACTGTCAGAATCGCAATACCAAAGCGACTGAAGTAGTGCTTCATGGTTTCCCTCGCGATGCACGTCTGCAGAAGATTTGCCTATCGAAGTGCTGTAGAAAAGACGCTGCGAGTGTTGCAAATGCTAGAATATGCTCCCACCATTTCAAAGCAACTGATTATGTTAGAAACTTGCGTTCGGTATCGCTTAATTTACTGGGCAAACGGGACCTTAAAAGCAACGAATTTCCGTCGCGTAGTTTTCATTGTGGTAGTAGCGCCAGTGATAGCACGCCACATGCAACAGAACGTCAAATCCGTAGAAGAAACATAGAGACATTAAAAAACTTCCGTCCCAGATGATGTTGTTTGTAATGATTCAGATGAAACCACTTCACAGAATTACTTAGTGGAATTGCAGTGGAAAACTACTCATTTAAACATCTTGTGCATGAAATTGGGAACATATAATAAAGATCTTTGAACTCTATTGTCATTAGCGAAACAACACCTGCACAATGAAAAATGTAAAAGGAATACACTTGTGTTTCGTTAAATTAATCGAATGCTGAACAATGTATTATCATCCACTAAAATCAAGTCTTTCTTACAGGAAGTAAAGCGGTTTCCACGAATCAAAAGACATTTCCATGTCGAATACTTAGTACACTATTTCTCACGAAAGTTACAATTTTCTCAGGATATCCTCTGCCTGCACTGTCAACTATGCCTTCTTGGAGAAACCGTATTTTCATTTGCCACCCAGGTATCCTGAAGGATCTTTTAGTTACATTAGCTAATTCACGACCTAAAGTTTTTCTCTCTTGTGCAAATTATTTCTCCAGCCCTCTGGAGGTTCGTGATACAATCAGAAAACTTTGTACTTAATGTCCCATAAAAACACTATTCCTTTGCATCTGCCTCTCGCCGTAATGCTGCTATGGAACTGACTGCTTTGTGTGGTTTCTGAGTTCCTTCAAAGAAGCTATCATTTTTCTTCTTTTTGACTTCTGCTACATCTGTTCTAATAATTCGTGTTACCTTTAAATATTTGCTGTAAAACATTCCCCTTGAGCTGGGACCCGTTCGAGCTCTGAAGAGATCATGTAATTCTCTTAGAAGGCATTTTAATTTTTTTATTTCACAAATACACTATATTTTTCTTTCACCAGTTTTGCCTGTGTTATGGCATGTTTGCAGGACATTTTTTGGTCTTATGCGGGTAGATATAATCAAATATGTATTTTATGGTCTGGAATAAACCTTTACATTCATCAGGTGCTGCCATTTATTGTAACCCAGGCTGCCATTCAACTGCAGATAGCACTGTTTGCAAATTACCTAACATTTCCTTGTTTACAAGCTTTTCGTAAGTACATAATCATAATGTCAGGTAATAACTGAGAGCAATGAAGTATAAAGTATATGCTACAAAGTGTAAAGTATAAAGTTCCAAAACTAGTCAGAATTCATTGGGTCAACTGCAGCTAATACAGACCTTGCTGTGATGAAAATAAACTGAGGGAGGAATGGTTGGTTTTCCTGATTGGTTTTCTTGTACTGCTGTGCATTAAGTGTTTTTCTGTGTGCTCTTTGCTATTTTCTTTATTCAAAAAAAATGGTTCAAATTGCTCTGAGCACTATGCGACTCAACTTCTGAGGTCATCAGTCGCCTAGAACTTAGAACTAATTAAACCTAACTAACCTAAGGACATCACACACATCCATGCCCGAGGCAGGATTCGAACCTGCGACCGTAGCGGTCATGCGGTTCCAGACTGAAGCGCCTTTAACCGCACGGCCACACCGGCCGGCCTTTCTTTATTCATTCATTGATGCATCACATTCTAAAAATCCCATTCCGCTGAACAAGTCGAGGTATATGTTAACACCCAGAAGGAGGCGCTATAGAATAACATGTGACATATTCAAACAATAAATTGTGGCAGGAGAGAAATAGAAAAACAGTTTTCGCTTTCCTGTTGTAATATCCAGCTGCCGTTTTTATCCTTTTACTTTATCTTAAGCATTTATGTTGCATTATTAATTTTAGAGATCATCATCAGCCTAGATGCTGGAATAAAAACCTAGTTAATACGAAGAATACCTTGAACTGGAAGTTACGCACCTGAGTACAAGGACTCTGATAAAGTACTGAAGTGGCTAGTGAGGTAATCTTTTGGTTCGTTATGAATATCTTGAGATTTCTTATTTTCTGCCTGATGTCTTTCAGTGGCAAGACAGATTTCTTAGTGAAAGTATGCTGGCAATTTTTTATATTTTTCAAATTAATTTATTTCTGGAATTGTAAGAATATTTTTGTGGAGGGAGACTTCTCATCTTCTGTGTGCCCTCAGTAAACTTTCTCCTGTTATTCATGTAGTAAATTCTCTTTGAATGGTGAAGCTGAGTCAGCACTCATGATTCTAATAACTGTACTTTCTTCTCCTTTAACTAAATATCACCGATGAAAATAGTTTATCTCTGCCCTATAACCATTATAGGCAAATAAACCATTTGCTATGGAGTTCACATCCGTTTCGTGACAAATAACAGGAATTAGTGCAACGATGAATAATTTATTCTATGTCCTTTTTTAGTTGGGACTGTTGCTATGGGGAAGAAACCAAAGTTTGACAACAATGACATCAACCAGTACCTTCAGTACAATCGGTATTATCCAAAATAAAATAAATATTCAAATAGGCACAAGCTATGACTTTGGAGCTAAGTAAAACATAGTTAGCAGTGAACACAGTTTACCTTTGGTTATAATTCGTGCACAAATCTCTTCAGCTGATACAAGAAAATAACTTTGTTTCTATAGTGGGACAAACATCTCAGTATCTTGTACTGTAGTGTTTTCTATTTATTTGTCTGTCTTTTGTAAGCTTTTACTGATCCATATTTTCATATAACCTTTCTGTGCTGAAGAATAAATTTTCATGCACTCAGTGGCTCGAAAATATGAAAATATTTATTATTCTTTTTATCATTCTCGATACATATTTAGATTTTTATTTCAGTGTGATACACGCTAGTGCTGGTGAATTACACAACAATCTACACAATAATTTTGTTGATTTATACAAATATAGTTATTCCTGAAAAGATTTTGAACTTAAACGACCTACTGAAACTTGTTTTCATGGATTCTGTATTTCACACATTAAGCAGTGTAGAAAGAAAAAATAGGAAATAAGTGCCTTTTGATTAAATACATAGCATATCTGGCAGCATTTTCACTGAAGAATATAAAAACCACATATATTTTTTCTATTTGAAGTCCTACAGACCGGGAAAATCAGGGAAATAAAAGATGTTTGTCATGTTTCTTGATTTAATGAACAGTGTCTCAGGATATTACTCTGTTAAATATTATGGTTCAAATGGCTCTGAGCACTATGGGACTCAACTGCTGTGGTCATAAGTCCCCTAGAACTTAGAGCTAATTAAACCTAACTAACCTAAGGACATCACACACATCCATGCCCGAGGCAGGATTCGAACCTGCGACAGTAGTGGTCGTGCGGTTCCAGACTGTAGCGCCTTCAACCGCTCGGGTACTCCGGCCGGCTTAAATATTATGGCTCTAATGTGCATACAGCACGTTGTGAAGTATAAGTGGAGATGAAAATTTACTGAAATAATCTGGAAAATAAATTCTTATATTCTTTAGGAGTCCTGTTGCTATTGTTCATATGTATGTTTTTATATTAAAAAAAAGGTAAACTCCAAGGTGAGGGAGCAGTAACGAAATTAAAATTATAGTTTGTCCTTAGGCCTACAGATGCATATTTGCAGTACATTGACAAGACTATTTTGAATGCTCAAAAATCATCGAGCAGTTTCGTACCATTGCTTTATGTAATGGCATGAATTTCTTTAGTTAAATCACAAGGCTATCTAGAAGAAGAAAGCATAGAAAAACAGCAGCAGTTTTGGATCTGAAACTCTTGAAGTCCATATACTCTAGCTGCAGTGTGCATCACTGCGCAGTTCTGATAGAGACTCAGTCACCTGTCTGTGACATCATGAGGAGACATGCAGCCTTGTGGTGCAGGGCCACACCACTCTTCAATGTCTCTGGCAGGAGATGAGGAGGGAGGCCACTATCAAAACACTGGTGATGACAAGGATGGTACGCTGTGTGCTGCCACTGCTGATGGGGGAGCAGTCTCGAAACCACTATGGGAGAAGGCGCAGCTCTGAGAGCCTAGCAGAAGAAGCTCACAATCACAAACAGAAATTGGCTGGTGTATGCTGAGCTGTGAAACGAGAGTTGCCTAGCACCATAATTTCCCCCAAGGGGCTGAGGGTGGACGCCACCACACAGATGGACCCTCCCTGGACACTGCAGAGATACAAGAGGCCATGGAGGTGATCCCATAAGAAGAAGAAGACGGAGAAAATACACCAGCTCCAGCAGCACCATCCCACCGTGACTTGTTCTCAAGGATCCCTGGCTTTGCTGTTTCGTAGGATGAGCAGCTTTACTGCTTTGCTTACATCCTCCTGAGTTTATTTTGCTGTGACATCTCGTTTCGTTTCTTCTAACCTCATGTTACTTGTAGCAGTTGCTGATTGCTGGTTCTGATCTTTTGGTATCGGAATTCTCGTAATCTGGTGCAGCTCAGGGGAGGTGCAGTGCATGCTGTGAATTATCTACAGTTTTTTCAGTGACATATCGGGGAACTTTTCCCACATTATAGTGAATAATTTCTTGTATCTCATCATACATTTCATCAATTTCTTCATCATCTGAAGAGGTAGTTGGCCTATAAACTTGTACTACTGTAGTAGGCGTGGGCTTTGTGTCTATTTTGGCCCCAATAATGCGTTCACTATGCTGTTTGTAGTAGCTTACCCGCACTCCTATTTTTTTTATTCATTATTAAACCTACTCCTGCATTACCCCTATTTGATTTCGTATTTATAGCCCTGTATTCACCTGACCAAAAGTCTTGTTCCTCCTGCCACCGAACTTCACTAATTCCCACTATATCTAATTTTAACCAATCCAATTTAGTTTTAAGTTAATCTTATGTCTCCTTCAACCGACACAGCATTGTTGCTGTCTCAGCGACTGATTGTTGCTACTAGGACCGCGGAATGATGGCAGTTTTTAATTTTCTCGTGTGTAATGGCAGTTTTCTGAAGTAAATGAAAACGGAGAAATAATTCACATGCAAGTGTTCATCATCGACATGAGAGTGAATCCCTCCTTGGTGCAGCGACTTAATTTTTAATATCTTCCCACAGAAGAAGCTCGCGTATCCCTACAGTTGCGAGATGCGTGTCCGTTCCCACATGGGAATCACACTCCTAGTCGCTGGCCAGTTGTACTATTTTAATGCATCCGGAGGGTGCTGTTTCGTTCTCCGCACATCCATGGATGGCCTTCTGACACAGCTGCCTCCTGCTGGTGTTAACTTACATGAGAAGGAGGCGATTGTATGAGAAAACTTTACGGAAAACACGTAAAGAAATCGTCAAAAATACCTTTAAAACGCTTTTATCCAAGCCAGTTAACTCACTTGATACTGTTTTATTATGCTCACCTGGATGACATGCGTTGTGCAGAATATGCGAAGCGGTAAAAGGGGGAACGTGTTCACACTCCATGGTTTTCATGTTTGGAGGGGCTAGAAATATCCCTCTCGATTCAAGCCGATATCTTAGTCATGTATGTAGAATTAGTGGATATGTTGTCACCAGCTATCGCTTGTCTAGACACAACAAAAAAATAACAGTATCGTCTGTTTTTTATCGATGCGAAATATAAACTCAGTGTGAGAACCAGTTTCACTTCGTGGCAATGGGTCCCGCTGTTCTCCCTCTGATTCTATAAACAGCATTCGTCAAACGGCAACAGATAAAAAACGATGCGTCGAGGGCCTTTACACAATGGAGGAGGACCGCATCCAAGTCGAGAATTAATTCACTGAAAAGGCGATGAAAAGAAAAAGAAACTTGTGTCAGCGATATTATTCGGTCGTATCGCTGGGCAGCAGCGACCGCGAGAACGAAGGCCACCAAAGCTTTATTTTACGGTGCTTGACTGCGTTATGCGCCCCTAGTTCTCGTATGTGGACAAACACCACCCTTCATGCCATGGACCATAGAGATGAAGAAACAGACAGCGCATGCTTCAGTCCCTGTTTGATGGTATCTGAAAGCAAATAGATCAGACAGTTGTAGTCTCTGTACCTGGAATCAAGAACTGATTTCAACAACTGATCTCGTTGTTGTATTAGTGTCACACATGTAGTAATTCAGTTAACCAAATTTCCCCAAGAGTCGCAGTATTAGTCCGATAACTATCATTGTTACGTTTGGCTAAGTGTAACGACAGCAAACGTTTCAAACACTGTCCCGACAATTCGTTTTTTACACAAACGATAGAATTGCAGGAATTCGACGATTTTCTGTTCTTGTTGAACTGTGGCTCATTTAGCTGGCCGTTTTCACAGGAGACCGAATATCGGTTTGACGGGAAGCACATAGTTTTCTGCCCATTTATTGAGGAGCACGTGTGATGTGTTTTATTATGCTTTCTGAAGTAATATCCGTAATGTCCGATTTTGCAGGGAATAAAAGGCTATGACTTCTCCTTAATCGAATACGGCTAACGATATAACATCGACATAAGAAAGATGTGTCAGGATACGTTGCTTGTAGAGGGAATTCATAATACTGGGTTAGAGATTAACGTTCTATTGTGTCAAAAATTTTCGCCTTTCGTAGATTTTTAGTTCTGGCGACCGACGTAGCCTACATCCCTACTTTCATCAAAGCAAGGATTTTGGAATATGATGACTGCATAGCTCGTGCTGTCATTTAGCTCGAAATTCTCCATTTTGAAAGAGAGTGACCAAATGTTCCCCGGTGCTTCGTCACTGGGCAAACTGTAATCACTTATGTTACACGGGTGCTTCTGATGGTCGGCAAGCACTCGCACCTGTAGCAGTGTCGACAACTCACCGCTGTAAACCCAGCCCCGGAAACGCGTATGGAGATGTAGTCACCTACCTTAGAACATTTACACATACAATTCCACACTTCGCGGCAGATCTCGTTGTGTGATACAAAGCCGAGTCGTCATAAGGTGGACGCTGTCGTCGTGTTTAGTACGACCGACTCTGCAACGCCACATACGTGGCCCCTACAATTGACGGAGCTTTTCCTCACACCCTTCTCACTGAAACAAGCCCTAATATGCAATTAAAACATTTAAATGGTGTACATTTAATCGATCGTTAGGAACAGGGTGGTTTACAAGCGACAAACGTAGGGATTTCCTTCGCTCTATTTTCTGCTCGGCATTCGAATCGCGCAACCTCTGTTGCCAAAGTGTTTTCTTTCTGGTTGTTTTTTCCTCCGTGAAGTAGAACTGCGACATCGTTCACACACCGGCCTCGTACTTAAGCAGCACCGGAGTAGACTTGATGACGACAGAGGAGAAATCTGTCATTAGTAGCTACTCAAGCAGAATGTGATGTGCGCGTTTGAACTCTACATGATAGAAAACTACTAGGAACTGAAGTGAACCTAATCTTAGAAAATCATGACCAAATTAGGGCAATGACAATTGCTAAGCTGCAACTACTGTCTACTATTAAATATTTTCCTTTCTGTTCAATACACTGACTTCATGTACGAGAGCGTGTCATATACGATGCCTTTTGGTGATAAGAAACTGTTAGCATCTATATGTCCCGGCACATTATGCTTATCATTGCTGGAAGTAGACGACAACGTCAGGCAGATTATGTTACTCTTGTGCCATAGGTATATGTTGAGACGAGAAAGAAGGAAACGGTATCACGTTATATAACGCCTTCTCATTCATTTTTGGTTGTTGAACATTAACCAAAGTGGGTGAAAAACAATTACAATGAGAGACTTGAAATTCTGATCAACGCACAAGAGAGGGTACATCATGGTCGACAGGCAGGACTTCCTGTAAACAAATACCCTCGATGGGAGTAACAACAGAAGGTCGTTCCCACGTCGCCTGAATGGGGGACGTCAACGGAACAGATAAATCTAGGGACGCCTCAGTTTTCTGTTGTTTAGTGTTTGCAACAACAGAAGGCTCAACGACTTCCCCACCTTTGTATGTTTCTGCAGGAGTTACTGCAGCTGTGGGAGGGATACTAGGAGAGACACTAGCCACCTCAGCTTCCATTCTCGCACCATCGACCCTGTCAGTAGTGTAGGAGTCAGCACTACAGGATGCAGCAACCAACAGACTCACTTGAGGGGGCGGTGTGTGAGGGGTAGATGCATCCGACCTCACTGTCCTGTATACGACGTCTCTCGTGTTCACTGTATGCACTGCCAGTTTGGCAGCAACTATTTCAGGGCTGTGCTGTGATGGTGAGACTGCAAAGTGTTGTTCCATTGCGCACGGAGAACAGGTAGCACCAACCTCGTGAGCAGTAGAAACGAGACCAGCCAATCCCAGTTTCCGATGCTGTTCAGAGGAGACCTTCAACAAAAATACCTCCCTCTGAACATTAGGTCTAAGGTTCGTTGCAGAGAAATCACGTCCCTACTTGCCCTTATTCGTTCCATGAGTGCGGTAATCAGAGTTCTGTAAATGAGAAGGAATGTTTTGTTTGACTACCATGTCCACTGAACGGATCCTGCTATAACATTACAACCAGTATTGAATGGACTAGCTTCGCAGTGTATACCCCTCACATGACTATAAGAGAGAAATGTCGACTGTTGTCAGCTTCTGGCGGGAGATTAAACAGTCAGACATTTGTATACTTCAGTTCCTCGTTACCAGGAAGCAGCATACTTCTGGAACCATCTCAGTGCTTAAACAGTACCTGAGAACATGGAGGCTAAAGCAACCTATCTATTTATAGTTGATCCAAAAACTTAATGAAAAAGACATATCAGAATGAAAATAGACTGTATGAACCTGATCAGCTGTTTCATGAATTGTATCAACGAGCCAGTTGTGAATCTCCAAAGACCCAGGCTGGAAGGAACCAGTGGGTTTGTCGAAACTGAAACTGTCTTTGCCTTTTCCCAGAACACCCATGGCCGATATTATGAGCGGACTACTCTGTTATCAGTGGACTCACACAACAACTGACACTAACGTCCTGACGACGATGTACTTCACACGACGACACGAAAAACACCGACAGAAAGCTGTCCAGGTGCGCGCGTACTGTGGTGAGGCAGTAAACTGGCGACCCTCCCAGTCGGCGCTCGATGCGGAACTACCCCTGGACCAAGGCTGCAGAAATATCGTAGAAGAATCTGTATCTTATGACATCACATTTGAAACTCAGATTTCTCTGGTCATGCTGTGGCTTTGAAGCTTTCACGAGTTCCTGGATGACTAATTACACTACTAGCCTGTAGAATGTGGCAACCTCATGCTTTAGCAAACAGTTTCTCCAAACATTATTCCACAAATATTTCTTTTGTGTGCATGTTCCAAGCGAGGTATACAGCTAGGGTGCTTGACATTCCCACACTATGACCATACACGGGATGTAGACAGAAACCACAAATCTGTAGCAATAGCCGTGGTATATTCAGCACCGCGTTTACGAGAGGTAACGATGAAATCGCGGTCCATCTTACCAGATTTAAATTTTTGTGGTTTTCGGCAAACCACTGCAGAGAACCAGCGTGGCTTTTCCTTGAACACGGGTTCTGTTGATTCTTGCCCCCATCCTTGTCTAGTGAGAGGCCATGTCACTGTTTGAATGGTCTCGATGACAAGAGAACTTTAAAGTTCAAACTTTCCTCCTTTTCTTGAGGAACAGGTCTCGCTGTTTCGTTCGATACCTGTCACAGGCAATATGGTTTCGCTGAAGTAGCTACACTTAGTAATCCGTGTATCAGCTGAGGGTCCTGCTCAAACTAAGTATACGAGAGCTTAGATTATGTAAGGGCCTGTGGAGACATGTCGGCTGATGCAGACGACCCCAGTTTTCTAAAAATATATATTAGTGCCCAAGAATGTTCATCTCCGCCTTAACCGTTAATTTACGTTTGCCACTTTCCTTAGATAGCCCCTACTGGCCTATTCTATGTCAACATCAAGAATTTGTAGTTGCAGTAGGACTGAGGCACGTCTTACGGTGCTGGGCAATCGACAGTAGTCATTCATCTGATGTTTGGAGTGGGTGTCATAGGAATATCGCCGACACTCCAGGCCCTGGAAAATGAGACACGGCAATTTCCAGCTTTGCAGGTGTGGAGTACACTACATAGATCCAATTCTCATGTTTGATCGGTAAATGGCTACAGAAGTATTCTTCTGTTGTATAATTTTCCTGTACGATTTCTATGTGCAGATTTCATGTTAGTTTCCAGTCAATGTTAGTCCTGTGCATTTTAGTGAGTTACTAATCTGGATAGGATGGTTTCATGAGGCAGTAGTTGCGGGGGTGAAAAGCGGCAATTTGTCATATTCAATTGTACAGATCTTGGTATGGGTGGTTTCAAGGTTTCTTTGGTAGTACCTGGTTAAGGTGGGGTCGTCAACAGTTTGGAGGAAACGGGCAGGGTGATTGAACCCACCCACTCCTACCATTTCCATAAAGAGTATATTTTTATGTCAGCTTATCCACTAACTCAATATTAGCAAATTCGTCATCTCTGCACCTCTTACCATTCTGTGTGTTTGTGCGTAGAGGGTGAGGGACTAGTGTCTGTGCCCCTAGAAGAGCATTGCACAGTTCCTCGTCTGCAGCATAGCGACGTGCAGATGCATGTACCTCAATGACTCCCCATCACATGTTGTCAGGTGTGGTGAGGTCAGGACTTCTTGGTGGCCATTTCAAGGGAGCCAGTGTTGCTGAAGAGCCACGACCTGTCCAACCAATTGAGAAATTGTTCTGTATACACTTGTATTCGCAAGAGTAGCACGCGGCTAGAAATACTAAACAGTAACACCTGCACCCTTTCCAGGAGGATATTGCAGCACCGACAGGCGTTACTCAGCTGGCAACAAGACAGCGTCCCTGCACTCCGCGCAGCCGCTACGGCAGTGCCGTCGCGCTGCCGTCAGCTTCTTCTCGACTAATTTTCTTGACTGCCACGTGGCAAGCTCACAAGCCCTCTCACTGCGCTCTCAGTGTGGTCTGCTAGCGTCGGTGTGATGGTGTATTAAGAGGTCAGGTGCTGGGCTAACACTGATTCAGACGTATATGTGATTTCAGTCTGTCTCGGCGTATTCCACTGATGAATTCTTCTTGGGTTATCAGCCGAGTGGTGGCGTGCTGTTCACCAGAAGATGATGGGTACGAAACTCATTGAAACGTTCCGACAAGACGACGCCACCACTCGGCTGATAACCAGAGAAGAGTTCATCACTGATTATTAACAAGAAATTCCTACTCAATATTTACAAAAAATTCATGTCGCCCAACCCATTCTTTTCTTTAAAAAATGTAATCATTACAATACTCTTCATTAAATGTTAATCCTGATCCAGTATTGATGGCAACTAGTTGTGATAGATTGTCGTCAAATTTAAGATTACTAACTAACTGCTTAACATTAAAATTTAAAACCCAAAATCCCTCTTCAAAATTTATATGGTAAACCCTTAACAAAATATATAATCACAAGTTGACATCGAATTTCAAAGCATTTTTCATAGAAAATCAGTTTAATATCAGAAATTATAATACACAGTGAAGATGACGTTGGGACTCCTACTCAAGTTTACACCCTCAACTTTCACTCGTTGCACAATTTAAGATTTACTCAAGTACTGTTCGGAAGTAACAGTCGTCACATTTTATTTCACTCCTGTACTGTGTGCACTTCTTGGTGATATATTAAAAACATAATTAAATTCGCATGACGAAATCTCTCTTTCTTTGTCGCTGTGTTGTGTGCCTCTATCGAACTTTATACGGTAGACTGCTTTTCTCCCCTCTGTTGCCCATCTGAATGCGTGTATTTCCCTTTACTGTTTGTAGTGAAGGTGGAACGCCACATTCACGCTCACGAGTAAAACCTAACAAGAAATACGAGCTGGTCGCACAGGGCAAGATATGAAAAAAGTATAAACTTTCACTCGCTGACAAACATAGGAAAAAGTGCCAGTGTGTTACAATATGTTTAAATGACGTTCAAGGCTTTATGTGACGAGTTGGCGCATAAAATCATGCCCATTAGCGTACATTCAATTGCTTTTCTTCATGATCAGACCCAACCTTCGATATGTCGTCAAGCATGTGTTTGCAACCCCTGGACTCGTACATCCACAGTGTATATTCTAATACGGGGAGTCATTTTAACTGAATGTCGCTTGTCCGCTGTCTGCCGATAAATACGTTGTTGCACTGTGTATGTTGTTCAGAAATACGATGCTGTGTTTCTTCGAACATGCATGCATGCATATATGCATGTATGTCCAGAACAACATGACATTGTACTTCTGAAGAACACAGCAAGTGCAATTTTATACTCTCGTCCAAGGAAAAAACCTTGACTAAAACTTTAGTCACACTCTTTACTTTTTGTAGATCCTGTGTGATACGTCCGAGTTGTCTGAGGGAAAGTTTGTATAGTCCTTTGTAATCAACAGGCCTAGAAATCATAAACAAATTAACTTGTGCATCAGAATGTAACCTATAGATGCTAATATCTGTAAGTAATCCTTTTAGGTGTACCTAATGACATAAAGAAATTTTGATACCTCCAGCCGTTCAGTGCTTAGCGTTTCCGATGTTTATGTAATACCACACAATTCCTTCCGTTACGATTCCTTGATATTTGAGGATATATCCTACAAATCGATTCCTCCTATTAGTCAGATTGTACCAGTACTGATTTCTATCAGTTCGACCCAATACTTCTTCATTACGTATTCGATTTAGCCATCTTATCTTCAGCTTTGTTCTGTATATCATTTCAGATGCTGAATCGATGAGAGCATGACAGCTTTTTTCCGCTTGCCAACGTATGGAGGGCATGTGGGCTAATGTTGCAAGGCCAGACCTTCTGCCAGTCACCTGGACTGGTCCCCTCTAACTAAGGAACAGGCTGCTGCCCCTCATCGGGAACCATATGTTGGTCTGGCTCCTGCATAGACGCCCCTTGCACGTTGTAGCATCTACAGTATGGCTGTTTGCATCACTGAGGCACATACACCACCTCATCTCTGTATGGCCTTGTTGATAAACAGTGGATGGCCTTGTTGCTAAACAGTGTAGGTGGAGGTGGGATTGGAGTATTGTAGCCTACAGTGTGGAATATCTTTCTTGGTTCATAAAAGACATGAGGGTATCACAGGTTGTCTTCTCCCTTGCACTGATAATGGTCAGGTAAGACTGGCTGCTCTGACGTCTATAAGTCTACTGAATTTTATTTTCTTCAGATTCTTATATACAATTTTTTAATCAGGTGTTTGTATCTGAGGATATACAGTTAAAACTGAATGAAGCGATTACCAGTGACTGTAGATATAAAACAGAGAGGAAATTAATTTTTGATTCTTTATAGGTGTTTTGTACGAAGCCCTTGGTGACACGTACAACATTTAAGCCTCCAACCATTTCACGCCACACATTTGGAAGCGTATGTGGAGTTTGTGGCGTAGCAAAAATGTGTGATTTGTGTTCTGGAATGGTTTCCGGCAAAGGTGGCGTACACGCACGGTATTTCGCATGACCCCACGACAAGAAAACCTTGGGTGTCACGCCCAAAGATATAGGAGGCAGAGAACGCAACGCCGCCATGGCAAGGTCGACGGATTCATCGTTTTGGGAGGTGCAGCTTCAAAAATGTGGAGCGGCTTTGGATTCTCTGCTCTTGCACAACGATGGAAATTCTAAAGTTTATTTTACATTGCCTGTAATGCTTATGACGCTCACATCCCCGCTGTCAAAATTAGGAACAGTTTGAGCATAAACAGGATTTCAGCTCACGCAAATCGCTAACCGCCTGCGGTCACAGCTAGGATATGACGCCAGCACTCGTGGCCGCACTTCCCACACACACACATGTAAGCATGTGGAGTATTCTTGGCGCACATCCGCAGTGATCTCGTTACGCAAATAAGACATAACATGTCCTTAAACAGCAAGTGAATCGATACTGTGTGGAGACCTGTCTGTGGTGGACTAGTGTGCTGACTACTGTGCTGTTCTCTCCCACGTGATTTACGCAAACTGAATTGTAACGTGTAATGGTTACTCACAACCGTCGATAGCCACCAAGGCCATATGTCACAGGCTCCTAATACTATTTAATAGTTTATGGCTAAAATACATCTTCACATCGACGTCCCAATAGAGAATCTATAGTTTTTAAAATGTTCAAGGAAATTTTGATCCTCATGTCAGACAGGTACCCCACTAACACAATCACATAAAGCCCTATTTGGGAGGTAAGATCCGATCAGGTGTAAAATGGAAAGCACAGAGAAAATCCGATGATGCTTTGCACAGATGTGATTGGCAGTGAGTCTAGTATGGTAATTGATCGCATCATGTCACTCTTTCCAGTTCTGACCGCACAGTGAGCACGTAAAGACGACTCGAAAATAGTGTCTGCCATCAAGTATGGCTGCGTGCCCTGTGTTTAGCCTGATTTCATGCAACCCTGCCTAACGTACCTGTCGTGCGTTTCCTTCTGCTGTGGCAACGAAGACGCTCCAGCAGCGTTTTGGATGGGCAGTTTTGATCGGTCACCATACATCCCAGACTTGATTCCCTCTGAGTTTTTATCTCTGCTCATATGACCTGCTCGCTTTCAGGACACCCTCTTGGAACAGACAGAGAGCTGCAGACCAGCTCAGAGAATTGGCGAACAGCACAGGTGGCTGCTTTCTGTGACAAGGATGTCGGAAAGTTGGTACAACGCAACGACAAATATCTAAGTCGGGGTGCCGAGTGTGTACAGAAGTATCGCGATTGCGTAGCTAACTGTTACAAACAAAACACTTTATATTATCACTGTGGTTTCCATTTCGCGGCCGATCGCACCTACTCTCCGAATAAATGTAAGGGAGGAGGGTATAGAAGGATGGATTGCGGGCGGGTTTATAAAATGACTAATAAAATGAAGAAGCCATTATAGTGGGGGGGGGGGGGGACAAAAGGGTAACTAATAAAGGAATAAGAATAAAAATGTGAAGTGACTGACTTTTTTAAAATTAAGATACACCTATGGTAACTGGGCACTTTTAAATGTTAAACTAGGATCAAATATAGCATATGTTGGGTCATTGTGTGGGAATGATATGTCCAAAGTGGAAGTATGGCTCAAGTGTGTATCGGTATATTCTCCGTGTGGATTCATGTATCATAGTATTTTATGTGTTAAATAGTTGTGATACTAAAATTTATTCCATAAATTTAAGAAAATAAAAGGTTTTATTGAGACACTCAGTTTGTCCTTTGGTTATTGACAGAAGTTTGGGGTGAGGTATATTGATTCCTCATTAAAGTAGTATATCTCAGAGGGAGGAAAGGGTACTTCAAACAACATCAATGACTAACTGGACTGCTATATTTATGGATGCAGCGGATGTTATCGACAGATTTGTTACAAGATATGTTTATGAGCAGGCAACTTCATGGTATACTGAGATAAACAGGTACTGCAAAGATGTAACAGCTACCAAAGAAAATAATTTGCTTCTAACCTTTCATATCCTACAGGACACTGAGTCCAAAGATTTTAAAAAAGTCACCTGGTTGTAAGAGGAATTTCTTTGTCCAAGACAATTTGACAGCCAACTGTCATTCACTCAAGATGGTGTACGCATTAATGAAGCAAAGCAGTAGGCTCTGCCAGAACCATCGACTCTGTGTCTAACAGTGCATTTTAATTCGACAGTATGCCATCTTAGGAAATTTATAACACTTGTAAGTAAGCATTACAAATATAGATTCTTATATTGTCACGTCATTTGTTATGTATTTCACTGTTATTGTCTAACCTACTTTCAAAAGACACTTTATAATGGCACTTTGAAGACGATATCATGATTGTGTAAGTGTAAATGTAACACTGTAAATAAACAACAGTCTAACGGCGGTATTGACTTTAATGAAAAAAGATTAATATATACAATATATACATCATTTAGCCTAACGTAGAAATGGTGCAGAGCATGCAGCGTGTCCTTTTGTGCCGTCACAACATTGCCCTCGTCGATCTCGAGAGACGTGGTACACGCATGAGGAAGACGAGTCTGACGCCGAATCAGATGATAGAGAGGAGTCAGTTGGTCCACAACCCAGCGGACGTGGTTTGGAACGCCACCTCAACCCTCCCACTGGGCGCCGCTTCACTCCTAATGATCGCGCCTTTACACGCCAGACGTCTGCAATACGTAGCAGAGCCTGATGCGCACTTTCTTAATGGCCACATAAGAGAGAGTTGTAAAATTCTTGCGTGCTCCGAAATTTCCGCGCTCTATCAGCGCACAGTCGTGTCAACGTTTGTCAGAACCTCGGGTTTGCCCTCTGAACTCAGCATTCCAAAATGGAGGCTTATCACGCAACTGACCAGAGACTATGGTACAACACTTCTGGGTTCACCTTAATACGGTAAGGATCTCCATGTGCGCCGTATTCAACACCCAACGGAATCAGAACATTTTCACCGACAGTCGTGCGTGACGTAATGTGACAGCCACTACACTGTGGTCCAAGAAGTCGGCGGGGATGGCATCGATAGCCAAAGTCCTTTCACACGTCCGGTCAGACTAAATATGTGACACCTGTTGCTAGAAGAAGCAGTAAAATAAGTAAAACTGACAGAAGCAAAGAACGGACAATTTAACTACTGAAACTTCCTGGCAGATTAAAACTGTGCCGGACCGAGACTCGAACTCGGTCCCGAGTTCGACTCTCGGTCCGGCACACAGTTTTAATCTGCCAGGAAGTTTCATATAAGCGTTCACTCCGCTGCACAGTGAAAATCTCATTCTGGAATTTAACTACTACCGACAGAAATAATAATTAGGAAACTGGTCTACAGGACGCAACACACAGTTAGAACAACCACCTGTCAAAATAGTATCCAAACATTTCCGTAACAAATGAATCACCTGTTCCTTAAAAAATTCGGATAGATCTAAAGTGCGTCACGTACTGGACGACGCACAAAGGAGAATGGTCACGTGAAGAAAAGTTCACCTTATCCATTTACCATTATCAAGGATTTCAATTCCTTCAATGGAAATGTCCTCCCCAAAAAAACGTATAGTTCACACGGGAGCCAGATTAAGCACATGCAAAAAAAGAGCCAGAAAAATTTACATGAAGAAGCTAGCCGCAAATCCGATACAACCCTATTAATATTCAAAGGAAGAAGCGTATGAGCCAGCACACTTTAACAAACAAGAAGCTAAATTCGATCTCATGGCTGGCTTAATTACGTGACCAGATTGTACCAGGGTCCATTTTCGAGTCCGCTGACGCGTCCACGTAGGACCGAGCGGCTAGCCGGGCGGGCTTATCATCACTTACTCAGCACCGATTCAGTCAGTTAATATCGCTCCTCTAAAACACTACCAGCACTTCACTCACTCAAAGTAATGAGTGCTATCCACAAGGCACCTTAAACGGATTCCTTTCCACATTTCTGCACGGCTTTTGATACCGTTGCTCCCAAAAGACGTAGTCACATTGCGTGCCTATGGAGTATCGTCCCTGTTGTTCGTCTGTAATCGTGTATCCCTGTCGGAAAGTCAACATAAGCTCAAAACCAGTTCGTTTTGTACCAGCGCGATGTAGAGGAAGGAGTGTCACGCATATGATCTGCGGGTTTGGGGTGGCAATAATTCAGACAAAGATATTTTTCGTTGCGTCGAGAAAAATTCAATTAAAAACTTTCTCCTGCGAATATAAAAATAACTTGTGTATGTCCATCTACATAGCGAGGAACGATAATCATAATAAAGTACAAGAAATTTCATTTCTCATGCACGATGTTCGAGAGCGGAAGTGTACAGAAATAGGCTGGCGGTGGTTCGACAGACCCTCTGCCAGGCACTTTAGAGTCAATTACGGAGTGGCCATGTACACGTGTTGTCCGCCTACACACTTTATCTGGTCAACACTTGTTTGTGGTACAGGCACTGGTCTGATGGTACTTCACCTGCTGGTATATCCTTTGCACTTCTATACAGCCACTGCCGTGATATCAATTTCAGCCTTCTTACGGTAGTCGAGCGTTGGTCCCCCTCTGCAGTTTCAACCTCCAGTAATTCCCTCATTAGAAACTCTACAATTCCTTGAAGTCTCAGTGTGACCTCTCAACCCAACCAATCTTTTAAGCAAGTTACCGCTTAAGTTTCCGTTTTTCCCATGTCAATGTAGTACTTCCACATTAGTTACTCGATCTACGCATCAAATATTCAACAGTATTTGGTAGCGCCACTTTTTAAAAGCTTCTGTTCCCTTCTTGCCTAAACTGCTGTTCAACATAAGACAAATAGCTTCAGGAGAAGTTCGTAAGATTTCTATTTACATTCAATGGTAGTATATTCCTCTTTTTCAGATACGCTTTTCTGCTCTTCAAAATCTCGTTTACTGCTATTACTTTTTTATTTTGTCGCCCTTTGTTTCGTCCATCTTCAGTTATTCTGTTGCCCATAGAGCAAAGCTCATGCCTACATAATTTCGTAAATTAATTCGTTCTGCAGCGCCTCATTTAATTTCATTACATTCCATTATCACTCTTTTACTTTGCTAGAAAATCATTTACATTTCAAGATATTATCGATTCAGTTCTATTTCTGTCCCATGAATTTTGGCGTCGCTGGCGGAACTGTGTCATGCAGAATGCTTAAGGGTTTTGCTTCTCACCCCAGAACTTTCATTTCCTCACAAAACTTCTCTTCCTGTTCCTTTACTTGTTGCTTAGTAAACAGATAGTTGAACGTGGAGATAGGCTGCAGCTCTCCATTTCAGTACTGTTTCTGGTTTGATGTGGTATTCCAAAGGACCCCTGCATGGTCTGCAGGATTATGATCTGTTTGCTTAGTGAACCATTCAAGGCGCGATAGAGTGCTTGAAGGTTCCTAAAAGCAGGAACGTTTGTGTACCGACCTGGAAGATGTAACTGTCCATAGCACACTCGTCACGAATGGGTAGGATGAAGGACAACAATTGGTCACCAAGAATGTTGATATAAACTACCTGATTTATATTCGTGATATTCATGGTACATTATCATAACATCACTGAAGCGTCTGCAACCTGAGCAGTGCCCTCAACACAGGGCGAGTTAAACAACTCACTGGACTGTCAGTGGCTTTGACACGTCACATCATTTGAAAGACGCGACCGCTCAGAGCACACTGCACTCGCCTCCCCCCCCCCCCCCCCCCCCCACACACACACACCTCAGTCAGCCTCTGGACAGTTCCTGTGCTGTTTGGCCCACTGGAGACGTGCAGCGTTATGTGGCACTGTGAGCGCTGGCCTTCTTATAGGTACCGAGCTCCACATCTCCTCTCTGTGTGCAGCTATTATACAAAATGTTCGGTTGGAAACTGGTTGACATGGACCTCGATTGACTGGCAGAGAACTGTTGTACTTAGAATCAAAGGACACACCTCCAACGTATTCCACTCTTCTAAATTTCTCACTACCATGCCCAGCAAAGATAGCCACCTTGTCTATGATGGATGCAACAATTTATGAATTTTGATATCTAAAAACTTTTTGAATTAATGCAGTTGCTCCTGTCACCTAACAATTGTTTTAAAATGTTTATGAATGTTCCTAGCTAGGTCACCCAATCTCTGGGAAAACATTTACAAGCTTCACCAGCACATTTGTGAAGAGAGTAAAATATGAATTAGGAAATAATTAGTTCAGGAAGTTTTTCAATTAACCGAGTACAACACCGATTCTTGGACGCTTCATATAATTCCAATCAGCTGAAGCAAATCTTATAACATTGTTTTCAGGAAAGTTGTACTAAAAATTAAAGAATTAGATTAGAATAAAACGTTTTACTTGTTGCACCTTATCATATTCACCGTGCCTAGAGATTTCACAAAGGTTCCAAAATTTATGTTCAACTTTATTTGTGTCCTCGTAAAATTTTTGAGAGCAGATAGTAAAACCTGGGTGTTCACTCATGTCTTTCTGCAGTCTACTTCCATAACGTAAGCATTACGGCCTGCAATTGTAGTAATATTTTAATATACTAGCTTATCTTGAGTTACTTAAGTACTCCAGTCCACATATTTAATTTCATTACTCATCCGACACTGGTGTGATTTCATTCCTAATTAAAAATGTTCTTTCTTACGGATTACATGAACGGCTCCAGCAGTTGTTCAAAAATGAGATCTGAGTTTTGTCAAACCAATCGTTCACCATAGAGCGACTACCGACCAGAGACCTGAAAATTACATTTCCTGAAATTCAGTCTGTCTACATCCTCTGTTTTGCTCCTCCAAACTCCAATCTGACACCACCATCTTCATTCTGGTAGCGAAATTCTGAAATAGATCAGTTCAGCTGCTCCTCTGCAATTAACAATGGAATTCCCATTGCGCTCGTAATTTTACCGCCCTTCCTTTCAATTTCACCGAAGGCTGTTCTGACTTTTCTATTCCTGAGTCACTCCTTCCGACAATTATTTATCTCTTTTTCGATTTCTTCACATTTCATGCAGCCATTCCACTAGCTTTCATGCATTTCCTGTTTATTTCATTCCTAAATGACTTGTATTACCTTATTCCTGATTTTGCCTGCACGTTTCTGTACTTCCTCCTTTCGTCAGCCAGCTGAAGTATTTCTTCTGTTATCTTCTTTCTGTTTCCTCTCAATTACCTTCTTTTTAGCTATGTTTCTCTTTCCAAATTGTGTAGTCCCTCTTTTTATTAATGTCCATTCCTCTTCAATTGAATTTCCTTCTGAGCTATTCATCGGTGCTGTAATTATATCCTCAGAGATCTTCAACCACATATGTTTATTCATGAGTATTTCTGTATCGCAGTTCTTAGCGCATTATTTCTTCCTGCCCAAATTGTTAATCTTTAGTCTGCTTTTTGTCATTACTAAATTGCGATCTGAGTCTACATCAGCTTCTGCGTGTACATGATTCTAGTACTGATTCCATATCTCTTTTGATTTCGAAATCTCTGCCTGACCATGATGTCATCTAACTGGACTCTTCCCATATTTCCGAGTCTTTTCCTAGTACAGGCCTACCCCTACCACTCGTAAATACTGAACAGAGGCTTCGCTATTACTACCTGAAATCTACTGAATAACTCCATTAGTTTTTGTCCTCTCTCATTGTTAGTGCCAAGCCCATATTGTCCTTTAACATTTTCTTCTACTCCCTCCCCTACAACCGAATTCCAGTTCCTCATGACTATTTTGTTTGCCCTCCCCTTTCATACTGAATTACCCGTTCAGTACCCTCATATATGTTCTCCACATCTTCATATTCTGCTTGAAACATCGGCAAGTATAGATGAACTATCGTTGTAGGTGTTGGTTTGCTGTCGATTCTGATGAGGAAAACCAATATTTTAGGCACACTCTTTGGTTTGTTTACGTCCGTAGGACACCTTTGGGTTGAGATCTGAGGCAAAGTTTGTATAGTTGTTTGTAATCAGCAGGACTGTAAATCATGAACGATGTATTCCAAATTGCATTGCGTAACAGAATTAAATATATGGATGCTACTATCTAGAAGTAATGGTTTAAATTGTAGCTAATGACGTAAAGGTTTCCTGATAACTCCAACCATTCAGTGTTTAGCGTCTTCCTTTTTTATGAACCACGCACTTCGTTCCATTACCAGATTCGCTATTCCTTGATACTTCAGGTCATGTACTGTCAATCGATTCCTTCTATATGTTTCATCACTTCGATTCACCACCTGTTCATTGAATACTCGATGTACCCATCTTCAGCGTTATTCACCATAGGCTGCTGCCCCTCTTGGGAACCCCATGTTGGTCTGGCTCCTGCATAGACGCCCCTTCCATGTTGTTGCATCTACACTATGACTGTCTGCATCACTGAGTTACGCACGCCACCCCACGGCGGTCTTTTCGCTAAACAATGCAGGTGGAGGCGGGATTGGCCTAATTTAGTTTACAACGTTGAATATATTACTTAGTACACAAATGACATTGGTTTACGACAGTTTCTCAGGCTCTCCCTTGCAGTGATAATCTCCAGGTAAGATTTGCTACTCTGATATCTATATGTCTACTTAATCCCATTAATATTTTCCTTACTCTTTTGCATTTTGTTGTTATATAAATTTGTCGAATTATGTATATGTATTTGTAGTTGTAGAGTTCAAACTTAATGAAGCGGTTACCAATAGGTGTAGCTATTCGAAACACAGCAAATTTATTTTAGATTGTTTATAGGTATATTCCATGAAGCCCATGATGACACGTGTAACATGTAAGCAACAAACCATGTCACGCCATACAATTAGGAGTGTGTGTAAAGTAACCGACGCTTCAGAAATGGGCTAATAGTTTTCGGCGAATGTGGCATATACACAAGGTATTTCGCATAACCCCACGACAATAAATCCTTGGGTGTCAGGCCCATAGGTCTAGGTGGCAGAGAACGCAGTGCCGCCATGCAAGGACGACGGATTCAACGTTTTGGGGGGTGCTGATTAAAAAGTGTGCAGCACCAATTCACTACTCTTCCACAATGATGAAAATTCTTAATTTTATTTTTCGTTTTCTGTACTGCTTATCGACGTACCGGCAAGAGTCGCCTGCAGTAACGTATCACCACTACAGTGATTTTGGGTTGGGGCGTACGCTGCACCCCCTACTGTGTGGACGCGCACGTGTCCCCCGCTGGTCTCCCTCGCCCTGTATTGTTGTGACGTCCACAGCCGGGCTGGCGGAAACTGGAAGCGGCTCAGACCGCAAACGGGACATTAACTGTCTGCTAACCGCTAACCGCATGCAATCGCAGTGAAGACATGACGCACTTCCCACACACACACACACACACACACACACACACACACACACACACACACGTAAACGCGTCGAGTATTCCTGGCGCACATCCGTAATGGTCCAAATACGCAAATACTACTTGAAGGCGAGCAATCACGATCCTGCGTTAGTAGCTTCCCGCAGATCGAGAGATTTATACCAAATATATTAATAAGCGACGGTACTAATCTCCTATTGCGCACAGAACATGTCACTATTCAAGAAGAAAGGAAAAAATCACGGGAAACTGAAAACAGTGGAATATCACCAAGATTGGAATTGTCTTATAAAAGCTCAAAATTTTGCGCGGACTTTAATGCGAGATGCTTTTAATAGTGTCCACAACGGAGCTTTGCCTACACATCTGGTAGAAAAACCCAAAGAGTTTCTGGTCGTATGTAAAGTACATCAGTGGGAATACACAATCGGTGCCATCTCAGTATGATGACAGTGGTTATGTTACTGATCAAAGTGCCGCGAAAGCGGAGTCACGAAATGCGGTAAATATTACAAAATTCGGTCAATAACAGCAGCCGACTTGAGTAAGTTAGAAGTAGATATCCTCGATGTAGAGGAGCAACTTAAACCACTTAATAACGGCAACTTTTTCGGCCGAATTGTATACCAGTCACGTCCCCTTACGAGTATGGTGCTATATATTTAGAAATCATCTACAACCGCTTACTCGACAAAATTACAGCCCCTAATGAATGGAAAGTTCGACACGTCACACCAACAGTCACGAAAGCAAACAGGAGTAATTCCCTGAATTATTGCCCCATACCAGTAACGTCGATCTGCAGTAAGATTTGGAACATTGACTGGGCTCGAACATTATGAATTGTCTCGAAGAAAACGGCCTATTGAGATATACTCACCACCGATTCAGTAAATATCGTTCTTCTGAGGCACACCTAGCTTTCATAGTAGCGAGTGCTATCGACAACGGACTTTGAACTGGTTCCTTTCTTGATTTCCAGAAGGCTTTTGATACCATTTCTCAGAAACGGCTTGTAATCATTTTGTAAACCCATCGAATTTTGTCCTAGTTGTGCGTCTGTTGACTCATCAGTGAGAACACTGAATTTAGTGTGTCTCAGTTTTCTTGGTACTTCGTTCTGCGTTGTTATGGCTCTCTCCTATCACATTGTTTACGATCTGGAAACATTCAGTTCAACGCAGTTGAGTAGCATCTGAAATTTTAGAATCAGGGAAACAACTCTCGACTACGTCCTCCAGCTGATTTACTACAATCAAGAGAAGACTGTTCTGCCACGAATGCTGTCAAGTAAACGCTGGATGATTGAACAGTGGAAACACGCTGTATGGAGTGACGAATCACGGTACAGAATGTGGCGATCCGATGGCAGGGTGTGGGTATGGCGTATGCCCGGTGAACGTCATAGGGCGGCGTGTGTAGTGCCAACAGTAAAATTCGGAGGCAGTAGTGTTATGGTGCGATCGTGTTTTTCATGAATAGGGCTTGCACGTCTTCTTCTTTTGCCTGGTACTATCATAGCACAGGCCTACATTAATCTTTTAAGCACCTTCTTGCTTCCCAATGTTGAAGAGCAATTCGGGGATGGTGATCGCATCTTTCAACACGGTCGAGCACCTGTTCATAATGCACGGCCTTTGGCGGAGTCATTGGACTAAAAAATCATCTCTGTAACGGACAGGCCTGCACAGATTCCTGACCTATATAGAACAACTTTGGGATGTTTTGGAGCCCAACTTCGTGCCACGCCTCACCGACCGACATCGACACCTCTCCTCAGTGCAGCACTCCGTGAAGAATGGGCTGCCACTCCCCAAGAAACTTTCCAGAACCTGATTGAACGTATGCCTGCGAGAGGTGTCATCAAGGCTAAGGAAGGGCTAATACCATATTGAATTCCAGCCACGAACTTGTGAATCATTTTCAGCCAGGTGTTCACATAGCTTCTTAATGGAAAAAATAAAAGGTATTCATATGATGTGGGCTATAAACTGAAAGTAATAGCGTATGCAGAAGAACATGGAAACAGAGCAGCTGAGTGGCATTTCGGCCGTCCACCAATAGAAATGGTGGCTCCATCTTGGTGTGGGCTGTCTTCCATGGAACAGACTGGGCCCTCTGGCCCAGCTGAATCAATCGTTTGCTAGAGATGGTTATGCTCGGTAATTTGGTGAACATTTGCAGCTATTCATGGACTTTATCTTCCCAAACAACAATGCGCCATGTCACCAGGACACAATTGTTCGCTACGGATTTGAAGAACAATCTGGACAGTTAGAGCGGACGATTTGGTCACCCGCACAGCCCGACAGGCGTCCCGCCCAACATTTATGGGACTAAATCACTTCGTGCACAAAATCCTGTGCTGGGAACACTTTCACAGTTACGGGCGGTTACAGAGACCCCATGGCTCAGTAGTTCTGCAGGGCCTTCCTACGTCCTGTTGAGTCCTGCCTCGTCAACTTGTCGGACTACGCCAGGCAAGAGGAGGTCCGGCACGATATTAGGAGGTGCCCCATGACTCTTGTCAGTGTCAGTGTATTACTGTTACTAATGGTAGGTGGAAACCAAGTGTTTAGCTGATTTACTTTCCGCTGGGCGACATTCCCTACATCTACACGTAATAATTACTGAGTAAGGCAGTGCATGGCGTAGGGAAAAATCGTGTCTGTACTATTTATTTCCTTCCATACCCCATTCGCGTAAAAATGACTGTCCGTAAGCCACCATACGCAGACTAACCTCTCTCACCTTATCCTCATTCTACCAACGCGAGATACACAATGAGGTGGGATACCTCATTATACCGTGTGGGACCTCCTTTTGCCCAGTGTAGTACAGCAACTTAATGTGGCATGGCCTCAACAAGTCATCCCTCCAGAAATACTGAGGCATGCTGCCTCTAACAGCCTTCCATAATTGCAAAAGTGTTGCCAGTGCAGGATTTTGTGTATTAACTGACATCCCTGTTATGTTCCATATGTGTACCATGGGTGGCAAGAGCATCCTCTCGATTTGCACAGAACGTTCTTCAAACCAATCGGAACAGTTGTGACCTGGTGACATGGTGCATTGTCGTCCATACAAATTATGTCGTTGTTTGGGAACATGAAGTCCACGACTGGCTGCAAGTGGTGTCCAGGTAGCCAAACATAACCATTTCCAGTAAATCATAGGTTGAGTTGGACCACAGGACCCAGTCCATTCTACCTAAAGACATCCCACACTATTATGGAGCCATCACCAGCTTGTGAAGTGCCTTGTTCACATATTGGATCCAGGGCTTAGTGGGGCCTGTGCCACACTTTAACGCTAGTATCAGCTCTTACCGACTGAATCAGGACTCTTCTAACCAGATCACGGTCTTTCAGTCATCTGCGGCCCCACCGAGACGGTCACGAGCCCAGGAGAGGCGCTGCAGGCGATGTTGTGCTGTTAGCCATGAGCGGATACTACGAAAGGCTCTACAGGGAGGCAATCGAAATCGCTAAACATCCTAACAATTTCAATCGAAAGGAGGAGGGCGTGAAATTAAACGGCATATGGATGCCGGTGTTAAAGAAGATGTGTACCACCGGTCCACTAATGGGTGATGACAACGGCGATCGACGGCGACGTACAACAGCCCATTGCACAGACGTGACGTCACTCCGCGGTGCGGGAGCGAGCGGACACGGAATTTAGCGGCAGTCAGTAGCGAGCCAGTGGGTGTGTTGGACCTTCCATCGAGCTACGGACCCCCTTGAAGATGTCTCCCGCAGTCGGAGACGAAACGTTGGGAACTGACACAGAATTCATCAACCGACCACGGCGTAACAGCCCGGATAATTATAATGGACAGTCTGGATGATTGACTGATCTGGCCTTGCAACACTAACCAAAATGGCCTTGCTGTGCTGGTACTTTGAACTGCTGAAAGCAGGGGGAAACTACAGCTGTCATTTTTCCTGAGGGCATGCAGCTCTACTTTATGGTTAAATGATGATGGAGTTCTCTTGGGTAAAATATTCCAGAGGTAAAATAGTCCCCCATTTGGATCTCCAGGCGGTGTTACTCAGGAGGATGTTGTTATCAGGAGAAAGAAAACTGGCGTTCTGTGGATCGGAGCGTGGCCAAGATAGATACAAAGTCCATGCCTACCACAGTAGTACAAGTTTATATGCCAACTAGCTCCGCAGATGACAAAGAAGTTTGATGAAATGTATGATGAGATTAAATAAATTTTTCAGATAATGAAGGGAGAAGAAAATTTAATAGTAATGAGTGACTGGAACTCGATAGTAGGAAAAGGAAGGGAAGGAAACGTAGTAGGTGAATATGGAATGGGAGTAAGGAACGAAAGAGGAAGCCGCCTGGTAGAATTTTGCACAGAGCATGATTTAGTCATAGCTAACACGTGGTTCAAGAATCATAAAAGAAGGTTGTATACATGGAAGAAGCCTGGAAATACTGCAAGTTCTCAGATAGATTATATAATGGTAGGACAGAGATTCAGGAACCAGGTTTTAAATTGTAAGACATTTCTAGGGGCCGATGTTGACTCTGACCACAATCTATGGGTTATGAACTTTAGATTAAAACTGAAGAAACTGCAAAAAGTTGGGAAGTTTAGGAGATGGGACCTGGATAAGCTGAAAGAACCAGAGCTTGTATAGAGCTTCAGGGAGGGCATTAGGGAACGTTTGACAAGTATGGTGGGAAGAAATACAGTAGAAGAAGAATGGGTAGCTTTGAGAGACGAAATAGCGAAGGTAGCAGTGGATCAAGGAGGTAAAAAGACGGGGGCTAATAGAAATCCTTGGGTAACAAAAGAGATATTGAATTTAATTGATGAAAGGAGAAAATATAAAAATGCAGTAAATAAAGCAGGCAAAAAGGAATACAAACGCCTCAAAAATGAGATCGACAGGAAGTGCAAAATGGCTGATCAGGGATGGCTAGAGGACAAATGTAAGGATGTTCAAAAATGGTTCAAATGGCTCTGAGCACTATGGGACTTAACATCTTAGGTCATCAGTCCCCAAGAACTTAGAACTACTTAAACCTAACTAACCTAAGGACATCACACACATCCATGCCCGAGGCAGGATTCGAACCTGCGACCGTAGCAGTCCCGCGATTCCGGACTGCAGCGCCTAGAAGCGCAAGACCCAAGGATGTAGAGGCGCTTATCACTAGGGGTAAGATAGATACTGCCTACAGGAAAATTAAAGAGACCTTTGGAGAAAAGAGAACCACTTGCATGAATAGTAAGAGCGCAGATGGAAACCCAGTTCTAAGCAAAGAAGTGTAAGCAGAAAGGTGGAAGGCGTATATAGAGGATCTATGCAAGTGCGATGTTCTTGAGGACAATATTATAGAAATGGAAGAGAATGTAGATGTAGATGAAATAGGAGATATGATACTTCGTGAAGAGTTGACAGAGCACTGAAATACCTAAATCGAAACAAGGCCCTGGGAGTAGACAACATTCCATTAGAACTACTGACAGCCTTGGGAGAGTCAGGTCTAACAAAACTCTACCGTCTAGTGAGCAAGATGTCTGAGACAGGCGAAATACCCTCAGACTTCAAGAAGAATATAATAATTCCAATCCCAAAGAAAGCAGGTGTTGACAGATGTGTAAATTACCGAAATATCAGTTAAGTAAGCCACGGCTGCAAAATACTAACACGAATTCTGTACAGACGAATGGAAAGACTGGTAGAAGCCGACTTCGGAGAAGATCAGTTTGGATTCTGAAGAAACGTTGGAACACGTGAGGCAATACTGACCCTACGACATATCTTAGAAAATAGATTAAGGAAAGGCAAAACTACGTTTCTAGCATTTGCAGACTTAGAGAAAGCTTTTGACAATGTTGACTGGAATATTCTCTTTCAAATTCTGAAGGTGGCAGTGGTAAAATACAGGGAGCGAAAGGCTGTTTACAATTTGTACAGAAACCAGATGGCAGTTATAAGAGTCGAGGGGCATGAAAGGGAAGCAGTGGTTGGGAAGAGAGTGAGACAGGGTTGTAGCCTATCCCCAATGTAATTCAATCTGTATATTGAGCAAGCAGTAAAGGAAACAAAAGAAAAATTCGTAGTAGGAATTATAATGTACGGAGAAGAAACAAAAACTTTGCGGTTATCCGATGACATTTTAATTCTGTCAGAGACAGCGAAGGACTTGGAACAGCAGTTGAACGGAATGGACAGTGTGTTGAAAGGGGGATATAAGATAGAAATCAAGAAAAGCAAAACGAGGATAATGGAATATGGTCGAATTAAATCGGGTGATGCTGCGAGAATTAGATTAGGAAATGAGACGCTTAAAGTAGTAAATGAGATTCACTATTTGGGGAACAAAGTAACTGATGATGGTCGAAGTAGAGAGGATATAAAATGTAGAGTGGTAATGGCAAGGAAAGCGTTTCTGAAGAAGAGAAATTTGTTAACATCGAGAATAGATTTAAGTGTCAGAACGTCGTTTCTGAAAGTATTTGTATGGAGTTTAGGCATGTATGGAAGTGAAACGTGGACGATAAATAGTTTAGAGAAGAAGGGAATAGGAGATTTAGAAATGTGGTGCTACGGAAAAATGCTGAAGATTAGATGGGTAAATCACACAAATACTGAGGAAGTACTGAACAGAATTGGAGAGAAGAGAAAGTTGTGGCACAACTTCACTAGAAGAAGGGATCGGTTGGTAGGGCATATTTTAGGGCATCAAGGGATCAGCAATTTAGTATTGGAGGGCAGCGTGGAGCGTAAAAATCGTAGAGTGAGCCCAAGAGATAAATACACTAAACAGATTGAGGAGGGTGTAGGTTGCAGTTGGTACTGGGAGATGAGGAACCTGGCACAGGATAGAGTAGCATGGAGAGCTGCATCAAACGAATGAAGACGACAACAGCATTCAAGTTACGTAAATGTTTCCATCTCATGTAAATAAATAACTCTTTTAATACCATGTGTGCATTTGCGTTGTAGAAAGAGGAGACTGGGTACCCACAACAACATCGTCTCTCTTGCTTCCTTGCAGTACACCGCTCTACACCGTTCAACTGCTGTCCCATGACTTTTGGCGTCTCTGGCGGAATTACAGTGTCATATACAAATCATCAAGATTTTACTTCTGGTCGCTGAACTTTCATTTCCTCACTAATCCCCTCTTCCTACTCCTTTACGTTTCTCTGGATGTACAGACTGAATAGCATAGGGGAAGGCTACAACTCTGCTTCATTCTCTTCATCTCATTCGACTCTTCAAACGTCAGTATTGTTCCTGGTTTATGTGTGAACTGTAGATAATTGAAAAGATGTTGTTACAGTCAGTATTGTCAGAAGCTACCTCTGAATCTATAACCGCTGTAAACTACGAAACCACATACGTAACACTGCTGTGTTTAAAGCTTCAAGGTATGTGAGTATTTTACTATCTGTACTGAACTATCGCCTGGTGTGAAGCAATAGCGAGGAAGCTTCATCATAGTCCGATCAAATAAATCAGAACCGTTCAATCGCCATTGACCACTAATAAATAATGATGGTCAGATTTCAATGAAGATCTCGGAATAAAGGGACACCATTTTAGTTAGCAGAAAAACCGTCGCCCTACGTTCTCCGTGGAGCCAAGCGAATGCCATTAAAGGCTACACAATCCATATGTTTAGCGCAAACTATGACAGGCCGCCAATTTTAAGCACCACGAACAAAAAATCTGTCGTTCCTGGAGGACATGACCGTGACACCTTGTGACACCGACTCTAGCCTAGATAATAGCCTTAGTTCGTCTACGAAGAAGATCCACGAGTTCCTTCAGATGTGTCATATCCAGTAAGAGCCCATTGTTGATGGTCAGATCCCTCAGATTAACAAAACAGTGGTGCTGTTGATTGTTAAGTTTCATCTGGTATAGTCCAGACATTACAGGTGACGACTGGACTATAACAGATGAATAGTAGTAATCAACAGCGCCGCTGTTTAGGACCTGGTTCCTTAGTGGCCCACTCGAGAGGTGATAGGGTGCGAGAATGACTGCAAAACCAGGAATGTGTCTTGTGGATATGTACAATCTCTTGTGGAAAGACGTGATTGTCCATAGCACACACATCATGAATACGTTGAAGTAAGCTTCCTTGTTTATATTGATGGTAACCTCCTCCACACAGCTCACTGGACCACCGGTACCCTCGACGCCACGCTTAGTTTGGGGAAATGGCGACCCTTCAGCCAACACCACACGCACACCCAGTCACCTACTGTTCGGTTCCTGTGCTGTTTGGCCCACTGCAGGCGTGCAGCATTATGAGCCGATGTCAGCTGTGATACTCTTAGTGGTATTCAACTCCGCACCTGCACTGCACACAGCTCCCTACGAAATGTACACTTGGGAACTGGTTGAGATGGACCTCAGTTCTCAGACAGGGGAATTTCATGTCAGATGTGAAAATTATTGTCATTGAAAATCCGTGCTATTCGTCTCTGGATATTTTTACGACTGTTCTTATGTCACGAGTTACAGTTGTATGTAGGCTGTTTAAGTTTCTATGTTGGTAACGCCACATAGCGCTCTGTATGAAAATCACTGACTGTGCTGTGTGCAGTTTATGGCTGGTTTGCATTGTTGGATTATTCGCTATTGTAGTGTTGGGCAGTTGGATGTGAACCGCACGTAGCGTAAGTTGGAGGTGAGCCGCCAGCAGTGGTGGATGTGGGGAGAGAGATGGCAGAATTTTGACAGCGGAAAATCTGGACGTCTGTCCATCAGAAAGAGTAAATTTCTAATACTCCATATCATGAACTGACATATATATATATATATATATATATATATATATATATATATATATATGATGACTTTTCAACATTATTAGGATATATACATTGTTTGTTCTCTATCAAAATCTTTCATTTGCTAACTATGCCTATCAGTAGTTAGTGCCTTCAGTAGTTAGTATCTTTTATTCAGCTGGCAGTATTGGCGCTCGCTGTATTGCAGTAGTTTGAGTAACGAAGATTTTTGTGAGTTAAGAGATTCATGAAAGGTATAGGTTACTGTTAGTCAGGGCCATTCTTTTGTAGGGATAAAAAAAATGTCGTGTGACGAGTGCCTCCCGTCGGTTAGACCGCTCGACTGGTGCAAGTATTTCGATTTGACGCCACCTCGGCGACTTGCGCCTCGAGGGGGATGAAATGACGATGATTAGGACACCACAACACCCAGTCCGTGAGTGGAGAAAATCTCCGACGGAGCAGGGAATCAAACCCAGGACCTTAGGATTGACAGTCTGTCGCGCTGACCACTCAGCTACTGGGGGCGGACTTTTGTAAGGCTTATTGAAAGTCAGATTGCGTTGCGCTTAAAAAAATTGTGTGTCATTATAGTGATGATAAGAATAAGTAAAGAGATAAATGTCTGAGAACGTTCAGTTTTGCTCAGCTGTTTGAAAATCAAATAATGTAAGAGGTTTATCACCACAGTAATACATAATTTTCTGAGGGGATGTTTCACAGCCGCGTGGGATTAACTGAGCGGTCTAAGGCTGGACTGTATCGCTGGTACCGGTGGAGGTTCGAGTCCTCCCTCGGGCATGTGTGTGTGTGTTTGTCCTTAGGATAATTTAGGTTAAGTGGTGTGTCAGCTTAGGGACTGATGACCTTAGCAGTTAAGTCCCATAAGATTTCACACACATTTGAACATTTCGAAGTTTCACAGTCACTAACAATATGTTTCATAACACTTACCAGAAATTAAAAGTCATAGCTGCAAAAAATTGAATTGTGGCTCCTGTTTTTATCAAAGCCTTGGAGCAACATTTCTGATAAATGAGCGCTTCTGAGACAATCATACGCTACACTTACTCATGTGTGCACAAATCACTACCTGTTAAAGTGGGTAGGTAGCAAGGTCAAGTAGTGTCCTTCCTCCTTGCAGTTTCTAATGTGAAACCAGCAAATAGCCACATGTCAGATGATCTCTTTAGGTAAGTCCAGGGAGTGTATCAGCAACCGAATTTAGCCATGTAAAATTTAAATTACGTTTATTGCGAATGGTAAACACAATCATAGCATACTTTGACATATCAAGTGTGACTATTCCCTCATGTGTATCAATTAGCAAGTAAAGGTCCAAACTCTGGCATCGCCAGAACGCACATACCTGGGCGACAGCAGCTAGGAGGCGCCGCTGCCGCCAGCTTGGCGTTGTGTGCTGGCCACACCCCACATGGCAGCCTATCAGCGCCCGCTGCTGTGCTATAAGCCTGGAGCACAGGTGCCCGGACGGATTCGAGGGTAGGTTCCCTCACTTCCTGATCGAGGACCCACACTGCCTGGGCTACACTCAGGGTGTATTTTCGACGTGCAGGAGCCCCAACCGTGCCTGTCGTGTTGTTGCCCGTCAGCACGCTGTCACTGCTGCCCGCCGTCCGGTCGCCGCCGCCGCCGCCGCCGCCGGGTCGCCGTCTCTCGGTGCTCGCTGCTACTGCTGCTGCTGCCGCCGCCGCCGCCGCTGCTGCGGTCTCTCGGTGCTCGCCGGCGCCTAGTGCTCGTCGCCACCCCCCATTTTAGTTCCTTTTGTACTTCGGCGTCTCCTGTTGCCCTTGGGGACTGCCTGCAGTCATGGACACCCCAACTACCACCATCATCTGCCCATCTCCTGCTCCCACTGTAACATCATGGAGTGCTTCCTCTGGGATTAACCTGTCTCATCCACCTCCCCTACTCACAGTCTCCCCCTCTCCCCCCCTGCAACTACCACTGCTTCCCCTGCCTGAGTCACCACCTACCGCGCCACAGTCGCCACCACAGAGTGCCCTACCCCCTCGCCTGGTGCTACTGCCTAACAGGAGGGCCCTGCCTTCCACCACCTCCCCATCCATCCAGTCCCTCATCCCTCCTCCCAGGCAAGACCCGCATAAAAATCTTCCAAAAATCCACTGCCCACCCCACCTCCCTCTGACCCCACCATGGATACCACCCCACCTCCCTCCTCTCCAGCCCCCTCCCTGTATACCTTCGTCCTAGCCAACCCCGATCCGAAATTCCTGGATGCTCGCACCGTCACCCTTGAAATCCAAAATTACATCCCCACTGCACCCATCACCCAACTTATCCCTCACAGAGACTGTTCTCATCAAGTCTCCCTCTCCCTCTTTCCATACTGATCTCCTCCAGCATCTTGCGTGCATCACCTTTGGGTCCCATGCATCCCTCACCCCCTTCCTTACATCCTCCTCTCCTCATCTGTCCCAACCGCCTCGTCGTCCACCGACCCTCACTGCTGTCATTACAAAACTCAGTGCTGTGGTCACGGAGGCTGAGGTGTTGGCAGAACTGAACGCCCACCTTGCCTTGAAAGTCCACTTGGCCCGCCGTGTTTACAACTCCTCTGGCCCTACTTTCATCATGCAAATATTTACCGAGTCCACCTCCTGCATCGACCACCTCCTCACGCAGGGAGCCCTGATTTTCAACTGCTGCCACCCTGTTGACCTGTCCCGTTTCCCTCCTCAGTATTACCACTGCCAGTGCTGTCTCCTGTACAACGACCACCTCACCCAAAACTGCAAGAACCCACCAACCTGCCCCCATTGTGAAGCCTCCCACTTCCTTAAACAGTGTCCCAACCTCGCCTCCCCCCTTCCTGCAACACCTGCAATGAACCTCACCCCACCTACTCCTCCAAATGCAAAGCCAAACCCCCTCCCACCAACCCTGAACTCACTGTCCCAGTTCGCCCCGTCTACTCAACCATCCACCCTCACAGTTCCCTCCATCCTCCCCCTACAGCAGAAGACGTCATCCAGCTCCTCACCATTGTCCTGCAGAACATCCACCGCTCCCAGCGCCCCCACAAACTCCAGCAGATTTCCCTTGCTGCCCGCTTTGTTTTCCACTTAAACACCTATGCCACCTACTCCCACAACCAGGCCCACTTTACCTTAACCTGCCTTGACACCCTCGTTTAGGCCCCTGTCTCCCCTTCTCGCATCCTTCCCACCTCCAACCTCCTGGCACATCAGCAGTATCGTCTCAACATTTGCTCTCTCCCTGCAAACAAATACCTCTTCATACATACACTCTCCCAGCACCACGTTGACTCCTTCATCCTTAATGAAACCTTCCTCCAACCCCACCCTGTTGTCCGCACCTCCCCCTATTTCCTTCACTGCACTGCCAATCCCCTACCCCTAGCCCAAGGTGGGGTCGCTATAGCCCACCTCAAGCATCTCCCTGTCCAGCCACAACCTGTCCTCAATGACCCGTCCGAACTCATCAGCCTATTTTTTCCCTTCCTCACCATCACGTGGGCCACCGTCTATATCTACCATGCAGCTCTCCCCTTTGACTTCATTTCCCATGTTGACCATACCTTCTCCACCTATGTCATCGCTGCTGACCTCAACATCCACAGCTGTGACCCTGCCACGTTTCGGCAGTGGCATCAGTTCCTTGCCACCCTCCATGGTGACCTTGTTCCTCTCCCACAGCATACCCATCCTGAAAGTAACTCCACCCTCGACGTTATCCTCGCTTCCCCCAACCTCCTTGGTCGCATTGCTGTTTATGTCCTCGATCCCATCGGTAGTGACCATCTCCCTGTCCTTCTCACCATCCCCTCTACCCGTCCCACCCCTGCAGCCACCCACACAGCTGCCCCTCCAAAGCCTGTCCATGACTACCACTGAGCCAATTGGGATGCCTAACAGGAATCCATTGCCTTACAGGTCGAAAGCCACCACTCTGCTGACATCACCCATGCCTCTTCCTTCCTCCAGAAGACCATAACTGACGCTGTGGAAGCTCATGTCCCTTCCACTCGTCCACTCTCACCCCCCAATGGTTCCTCCACAGGCACTCCTTCTTCTGCGTGAATCCTGCAGGCTCTACCACTCCTTCCTCCACACCCATGACTGGGATACTCTCACCCGCCACTGGCAATTACAGCGACACATCTGGAAACTCCTTACAACAAAAAAATGCCGGGACTGGCGCCAGACATGCACACGCCTCAACTCCATCCTCCCTGTCAACTCCTCCAAGTACTGGTCAGCCTTCCACTGCCTTACTGGTAGCCATCCCACCCTGCACTACCCCATACTCCATGACGATCGACCCTTTCCTTACAACCTCAGTAAGGCTAACCATTTTGCTTCCCACCTATCCGAGGTCATTCCTGACGATCCTCATTTTGATTACTCCCTCTTCCCCACCGTCCTTGACCACACGGACTCCTCTGTCCCCCTGCTCGCCCCTATCTTCCAGTACTTGGATCGGTTACGCCCCTCAGACATCAACACTCCCATCACTGCACCATCACCACAATCGTCCTCCGCTCCAACGCAACACCGCCGTTGGTCATGATGGCGTCATCTACTGCCACCTCAAGGAATCCCACACATCCTTCCTGTCTGTCCTTGCAGCCTTCGACAATGTCCTCCTCTCCACTGGATTTTACCCCGACCTGTGGAAGACTTCCCATTTCCTGCTGTTCCCTAAACCTAACAAACCTCCCTCTGATACCTCTTCCTATCGTCCCATCTGCCTCACCTTCATGTTCAGTAAGGTCTTCGAGGGCATCCTCTCTCACCGCATTCACCGCCACCTTAACCAACACCACCTCCTTCCCCTTACCCAATGTGGCTTCCGGCCTTCCTTCTCCGCCGACGACCAGGTCCTTAACCTTACCAATCTTCTTTCCCTCCAAATTAACTCCCATTGCTCTGTTATCTTAGTTTCCCTTGCTCTCCAGAACGCCTATGACCGTGTCTGGCATCCTGGACTCCTCTTCAAACTCCAGACGTATGCTCTCCCCATCAACTTCATCCATCTCGGTCCTTCCTTCCTCTCCTGTCGTCCCTCCTATGTGACTATTCACACTTCCTACTCCAGTACTTTCTATCCCTCTGACGGTGTGCCCCAAGGTTCTGTCCATTCCCCTCTCTATCTCCTGTACACTGCTAATATGCTCAAACCTTCCCCACCTGTTCATCTTCTCCAGTTTGCTGATGACACCGCCTTCCTAGCCCTTTATCCTACCCTTCAATAGTTCCAACATACCCTCCAAACCCACTTTGACCAATTCACCACTTGGTGCAACCAGTGGTTCCTCCGTATCAATCCCTCCATGACCCAGGCAATGATCATAGGCCGCACCACCTGCTCCGTCCGCCTCCATGATTTCTACCTCACCATTTATGGCTGTCCTATCCACCTACCCTCAAATACCTTGGCCTCACAATCGACCGCCACCTCACCTGGACTGCCCATCTCCTTACCATCAAAAACAAACCTCACAAGCACCTCCACCTCCTGAAACTCCTGTCCGGCCGGATGTGGGTTCTGCATCCTTCCACCATCCTTGACACCTACAAATCCTTGATCCGCCCCATCCTCTGTCATGCCAGTGTAGCTTGGATTTCCACCCCTCCACAGTTCTATAAAGCCCTCCAAATCCTCGAACGCCTTGCACTCCACCTCGCCTTCCACATCCGCCTTCCATCCCCCATGAGCATCCTCTACGACCTCATCCCCCTCCTCCACCTTCTCTTTTTCCTTGAACATATCCGCACACTATGTATTGTCCGCCACCTTGATCCCCCTCACCCCCAGGTGTCTCCCTTCCTCTCCACCCCCAACCAGTTGCCGCGCCTTTACCATAGTGTCCCACCCTCTTTCCATCTCCACACCCTCCATCTCAACTTCCACCGTCTACCCCTCCCAGATGATGAGCTTTGCCCTGACATCTACCCTTCCTACCAAATCTAACCCCATCTTCCTGCCTCCTCCTCAGGGCTCCCTCTCCTCCCCCTTCCTCCTCCTGAGCGGCTTCCCCCTCCTACTTCCCTCCCTCTATTGTGCCCTCTTTCAGTGTCTCTGCACTCCCTCCTGCCCTGTCTTCCCTCTTCATCTCCTGCCACACGTATCTCCTGGCCTCTTCATGTACCCGCTGACACCCCTATTCTCTTCATCCCGCCGCTTCCCCTGCTGCCCCTTGCTCTCCCTCCTTTTCCATCCGCTCTGTCCTTTCCCTTAGCAGGTCCCACCTCGCAGTTTTATTCTTCGTCGTGTGTGCTACAAGTGGGTTTTAAGTGTGTTGTTCTGGAGTTTTTTTAATACTGTGGCCGACTTTTAACCTGTGCATGTCCATTCAGTGTCTTCTATGTGTTTTAAGCATCGCCAACTGTGTTTCTTAACTTCCTGGTGACTTTTTTTAACTGTCCCCTGTGAATGTATCCACGTCAGTCTAATTTTACCTCCATTTTCTCCCTTTACGATGTTTTATGGTCTCCTTTTTTATCGTCTTATGTATGTAAAATTTTCTTCTTATTTTAGTTGTCATGTCGCTTGGCTGAAGAACGGCGGGTTGTGCCCCTGACAGCCCTCCCCTGCCCATATGGGGCAGGGGAATGGAATCACAATAAAGCAAAAAAAAAAAAAGGTGCCCGAACCTCAGCCAAGTGCGCAGTACGTAGGAGGCAGGGGAATGGAATCACAATAAAGCAAAAAAAAAAAAAAAGGTGCCCGAACCTCAGCCAAGTGCACAGTACGTAGGAGAGTGGACCAAAGTGCGCGAGAGGCTGGTGTAGCCGACTCGGACATGTCTGTTACAGTAAACAAATACACTGGTGACTAAGGAAAACTCACTGTACGTCAACGCTTTCAGGTCCGGTAAGCATAAACTATCAAACCGATTACGTGACTACTTATAACAGGTCGACCAAACTGCCCTCACACCGAGGTGAAATAATGTTTAGGTGGACTGATACAAGAAGGTGAAAATGAGCGCTTATTTTTGTTTTGAAAATGTTGGTTTTAGTCTATACCCACAGTTTGTTTATTTTGCCTCCCAGCCACCAGTTGCGGTCCACACTACCATCCTCAGGCCATCCTCCGGCACGCATTCGTGACCCTCCCTTCCGAAGTAACTGTGTCAGATTTGACACGTTACATCTACTTGGGAAGTAAACGTAACCAGTAGCAAAATAAATAAACTGCTACTGAAGACTAAAACAATAAAATTTCAGTATTGTATTCGTCGTTGTTCGACTGAGAGTGTGTGAGGAATATGTATTTTTATATGTAAGTTGAGGTGGAGGGGAAAGAGAGGAAGCGGGTGGGAATGGGGTACTGATGTCAGCTGCAACGAGGCTTTATGCAGAATCAGCGGCGACGAGTGGAAAGTGTGTGCCCAGCCGTAGGCCGCCTCAACGCCACTCTGCGACTGCACTGCTTCTACAGAGAAGACCGACAAATACGAGAACCACGCAAAACAATACCGCTGAGGAGGCAAGAAACAAATGTAGAATTTGCCCTTCATAATTCTGAACACTTACAAAGCATTAATGTAGTGAAAGGAATGTATGGTCGACCTCTCCAGACAGGATGTGCTGGGTCAGACTAACTCCCAATAAGCGTTTCACAAGTGCTGATGTCGTGACGTCACAGACGTGTATAACCGTGTGAGGCGTGCAGCGACACGGCAGTTTTCTACGGCAGGTGCTTTTTACATCTGCGTATGCCTGTCAGACGCTGGTTACGCCGTGACAAGTTTTCTGCACTGTGTATGATGGAACTGTTTACCAAACCACGGAAAAACACTCGAAAAAAGTACAGAATGTTATAAAACTAAAATATATTTAATACAAATGAAGAGAAAGGAGCAGGTAAATCTCGGAAGACGGACATGGATGTTTTGTTCAACAAAAAATGCGACACGCCATTCATGTCTTACATTTTCTGCTGTGTAAGAGGCTGTAGACATCAGAATGTAGGGCATTGGCTTTCACCTGAATGACGGTCATTATCTTACTCCTAGGAGACTATAAAGTAATTCGCCAAATTATTTACATCAAAACTTGAGAAAACAGCGTTCGGAAATGTATACGGTTGGGCCCCACCGACCCCTTGTCTGGTAGCCCAGTGGTAATCTGTTGTTTTTGATAACGACGATGGAGATATTTCTTGTGAACTTGAACTTTTTGTTCATATTTAACACGGAAGGAATTTCGAGAACATACAACATAAGAAAGTCATCATCAGAAACTTAGTTCCATGCTGTAACGGAGTTTGTGGCCCAGAGCAATTTCCGTGGCACATTATCAATGTTGCATCTCCTTAATTGCTAGCTATGTCAAGCTGTCGAGTTACAAACTAATGATCTGAGGATAAATGTGGTTGTGATGAGACTTGATGATGAATTTAGCCTTCAATATAACTCGCCAGTTTATATGGTGGGGCAAATAAAAGTGGCCCAGAGGACAGAGTTCCAGGTTACGAAGGAACACAGCAGGGTGAAGGAAATACAGTACTGACCTGTCTGTAGCAGATGCCGCGAGTGACCACCGTCCACCTCTTGGCACTTGTGGGTCCTGGTCAGCCAGCTGCTGAACGTGGATCGAAGCTGGACAGCTGTGATTGTTGCAGTATCATCCCAAATGCTCTGCTGCAGTCCTTGAAGGCTATGAGGGTTGTTGCGACACACCCTAGACTTGAGAGCTCCCCACACAAAATGATTGCACAGTGACAGATCATGTGAAATGGCTGGCCAGCTACGGTCATGACCAGACTGACATCCGCTAAAAACTCTGTCACACGTGACTCCTAGATTTGGCTGGCTGTATGGGCAGCTGCTTCATCCTGTTGAAACTAACTGTAGGTGTTTACCTCCTCCGTTAGTGCTGCCAGAAATGATTTCAAAATGTTGGCAATGTATCGCCCCGAAGTCAGACTCTGATGAAAGCAGATGGGGAAAATAACGTGGCGTGCAGACATTGCACACCTAACCCCATCGTTGCGATAATGCAGCTGCGTTTTATGGAAATTATATGGATTCTCCGCTGCACAGAACTAGTGATTCTGTGAGTTGACGTAACCTCTCAGGTGAAACCAGACTTCGTCACACATAAAGAAGCCAATCACAAAACTAGAGGCACTAAGGGGACTCTGCTGGTTTTCATGCGCGAACAACAGACACTCAGTAGGGATGCATGTGCAGGCCCAGCTATATTCGTGAGCATGATCGACGTGTCATTCCAGTTTTTTGCAACAGGCGTCGGATTGATTTGATAGGTGTAAGGGGTCCGCAGGCCCTTACTACTAGGTTTGCACTCACACAGGTCGACAAGGCAACTATCGATTAGTGTGTTGGGTCGCGAGAGCGAGAGTTGAGTCAAGTCAGTGCGTGTTGTAGGTTCCCGCGAGGCGGGCAGAGCTGAGCAGAAGCCAGCAATTGATAGAAATTACCGACAAAGGGAGTGGCCATTGCCGCGGTTCAACCCCTTTGTGTTAGTATTATACAGGAAAGTGAGAAAGTATAATTAACAGAGTGATTCAGTGATATTTATGTGCCATTATTGAGATTCCGCATCTACCGCGCCGGCATTATTTGGATTACAGTGTTGGATTACAGTGATTGTATGTTGCGTGTGACGATTATGAATAGCGAGGAAGCCTGTGCTGAGATTAGCTGTTATTAACAGTGTATTGACGAAGGCAGTGGCTGTCTCCTTATCTTTGTGGTTTTTGATAAGAATATAGGTTTTTTTTAGTGAAGCTGTGTTTGTTGTTCTTCTTGCCACCAAACAGTACATTATTACAGTATTTGCGAAGGACAAAATGGAATGTAACAACTCCGTAGCAGTCCAATCCGATTGCCAGCCCCATTAGGCACACGGTCACATTAATTAATATCTATTTGGGCTGCTATTCAGGTCCCGAACGAACGGGCTATAACAAAATATAAGGCAGTGTTACACCCTCGGCTTACCGTGAAAGGACTAGTGCAATTTTCGGACGAGTAGTAAAGAACAATAGATAATTTTACCTTGCTTAACGCAAGAAAGTGTTTTTTCAATTTGGATCGAGACAGAGTAGGAACTGTAAAATCGCGACAAGGAACAGTGCATTTTTGAACAATATGAAGTAATAATATCTTACGATTGTGACTAAACTGTTTTTTCTTGCCATATTAAATAGAACTACAGTGTCAATAAACTGTGTTATAATGTGCAAATGCATAAATCCGCGCGAAAAACTGTGAAAAGTGAACGCCAAAGAAAGACATGTGTGAACAGTAAAATAGCAAAACGAGCCAAGAATTCATCACGAAAGATTTTAAAGAAGTGTTTAGCGGTAGTATTTTGACTGAAATTGCTTTTCGAATAGTGAAAATCGGACAGCTTCGTGTGGACCCATAAACTGCTATGCGGACGACAATGTATTGTGGCGACGCAATTATTGAGTGACGTCACGCAGACCCGTGTAGCAGTTGCACCAAAGAGCTTTGATCCGCGAGGTGATTTCACACGACATCCCACCACGGAGCGGCCGGCTGAGCGACGCGATTTCGAGACACCGAGCGCAGTCCCGGCACCTAGCGGCCAAACTACAAACTACCCCCGCCTGCAGCGCCACAGAGCAGCCGACGGAGAACTACGATGACTTGCAACAGCAGCGCAACCTCACGCAGCTCCAGCGGCACTACAGCGCCACGTCCACCTCAAACGTCAAAACATTGCGACTCGCGGTAACGTCAGTTGGTGAGTGAAGACGACTGATTGACATAACATTAAATTGCGGTGTGCAGTCTTCGCGATAAATAAACAATTTTTAACTGATATTTACATTAGGACAAGTGCCCAATTGTAGTAATTTCCGAAAAATTTGCGAAGTATACTCTGAAATATAGCATACTTATTTATGCACACTGCACTGTCTAAATGGTAATTATACACATATGCTCATTGTTTTTGGGGATTTTACATTTATAGATTTTATGAGTGTTGTGATTATCTTGTTTAAAACATTTTTACATAAACTGTGTATGTGGAAGTTGTTATTGGAAATAGGTTTTTGAGAGTGGTAATGTTCAGTACTCATGCATGTTGTGTCATTTTGGGGATTAACTGAAAAGACTGCAGGTACTGTTTGATTAGTTTCATGGTAATTGGGAGTGTTTTGGGTTACTAGAGGTTATTTTGTATTACTTGCCTGTGCATTAAAAATAAATCAAACATGTCTACTGAAGATAAGCAGGTTTGTGAGGCAGTAGTTGAAAGGAAAGGGATAGGACAGGAGGACAGAGATGATTCAGGAATCAGTGATTGTGGATTGTCATTAGATAGCCCATTAGCACATTCAACTAGTTATCCCGAGACACCGGGACAAACGACGAGAAATAAGCCAGTTTCAGAGGATGCCAATAGATGGTCGATGTTCGTAGACTTCATAAACAAGACTAACGAATCACTAAAGGGTTTACAAGAAACTAGCGCATCGTTAAAGGAAGATTTACAAAAAACTAGAGAAGAGGGAAGAATATCCCGAGAAGCGTTAGAGAAGAATTCACAAGAAACAAGAGAATCGTTAGAGAAGCGTTTACAAGAAACTAACGCATCATTAGAGAAGAATTCACAAGAAACAAGAGAATCGTTAGAGAAGCATTTACAAGAAACTAACGCATCGTTAGAGAAGAGTGCACAAGAAGCTAGAGAAAGGGAAGAAATATTTCGCAAATCATTAAAGGAAGATTTGCAAGAAACTATAGCACAAGAGATCAAAACATCGCAGATGAAGATGGAATGTAATCTGAAGAAGGAAATACAGGAGCTACAAGAACAGTTGAAAATGGATATCAACGAGAGAGAGAATAAGCTGCAGAAGAGTATAGACCAAGTCCAGGGAGACGTGGAGAAGGTGGAAGGAAAGTTAACAAAAAAGATAGAAGACGATATTGAAGAAACGAAAGCCGAATTGGGAGAAAGAATCAACGAAGTGGAAACAAATTGCAATCATCGAATCGCCGAGGTGGCGCAGATGCAGAAACAATGCAATGATGCGGTTAAGGGGATAGGAGATAGGCAAAACCAACTAGCTGTCAATCTGAGAAATGCCATAGCCGTGCAATGAGAAGAGGATAACAAGAGGGTTGAAATGGAGGTCAGGCAGTTACAACAGGGAGTGCAGCAATTGGAGAGCAAGACAGAAGAAATTGATAAACGAATTAGCAACGCCACCTTAGCCATTGGGGGAGGTAAGGTCGTTACATTGATGAGCAGTGATAATCAGTGTGTCCAAAATAATACAGGGCAGAAATTTAGACCGAAAGGAGGGTTGCACCCAATGATATTTATGATATGGCTAAAAGGAGTTTTCCCAGCACATCTTAAGGACTCAGACAAGATTCAATTTGCAATAGATAGAATGGAAGGTGAGGCCTTCACTTGGGGGGTCAGGAAGAAGGAAGGGACTACTAGTTATGATCAGTTTGAAGAGGAATTCTTGAAGAAATACTGGTCCAAAAGCCATCAATGTGCAGCAATTGAGGACCTACTCCATCGCAAGTCACTTAGTACATGGAGAGGAACATTGAGAGAGTTTGCCGAACATTTGTGGGAATTGAACGAGACCATGGAACAACCCCTGAGTGATGACGTAATGATATCTGCGATAAAAAGAAGACTGAATCAGAAGATGCAAGAAACTGTATCTGGGAGCCTAATTAAAAATAGGGAGGCCTTGATGGAGATACTGGAACAGTTGGAATCTGTTCGATCACAGGGACACAATCAAGCTAATGATCGAAACCGAGAGGGAAGTAATGACCCAAGGATTCATTTTAATCATTCGTCTGATTACAGAGGAAGAGGCGGAGGAACCGAAAAACTGAATGACACTCCAGGTGAGGTCCGGTCAAGAGTGAGGGCTACCAGGACCCGAATAAACCTGCTAAGATATATTTAGGACATTAGCTGTAAAATGGACATTTGAAAAAGGGAAAGGTTTATTTACATCGTGTTTTGTGATGTATTACAATTAGAATTGCATATTTCATGTCGAAGATTATCTAAGAATGAGTATAAACCCTGTAATAACTAATTTGTAGTATAGTAATTCATAGGTCCTGTGTTTAAATAATAATTTTTGAGTGTATATGTTGTGTGTTTCATTCAATATTGGACTAGAGAGGACTATTGCTGGTTGATATAAAAATTTTAATTTGGACAATGCTATGTTTATGAGATGTATAACCTCTTGTAAAAATTATTGTGGAGGCAGCCCACTACCGGAGTCGAGGGATTATTTGATGAATTGTAATTTCACTAATTATTTACACTGTGTGTTTGTTCAAATGTAGCAATGCTTCATTCCCTTGCCGATTCTTTTTCGCCTGCGGCTCTAAAGAAGTTTTCGAGGGCGGGGATGTAAGGGGTCCGCAGGCCCTTACTACTAGGTTTGCACTCACACAGGTCGACAGGGCAACTATCGATTAGTGTGTCGGGTCGCGAGAGCGAGAGTTGAGTCAAGTCAGTGCGTGTTGTAGGTTCCCGCGAGGTGGGCAGAGCTGAGCAGAAGCCAGCAATTGATAGAAATTACCGACAAAGGGAGTGGCCATCGCCGCGGTTCAACCCCTTTGTGTTAGTATTATACAGGTAAGTGAGAAAGTATAATTAACAGAGTGATTCAGTGATATTTATGTGCCGTTATTGAGATTCCGCGTCTACCGCGCCGGCATTATTTGGATTACAGTGTTGGATTACAGTGATTGTATGTTGCGTGTGACGATTATGAATAGCGAGGAAGCCTATGCTGAGATTAGCTGTTATTAACAGTGTATTGAAGAAGGCAGTGGCTGTCTCCTTATCTTTGTGGTTTTTGATAAGAATATAGGTTTTGTTTAGTGAAGCTGTGTTTGTTGTTCTTCTTGCCACCAAACAGTACATTATTACAGTATTTGCGAAGGACAAAATGGAATGTAACAACTCCGTAGCAGTCCAATCCGATTGCCAGCCCCATTAGGCACACGGTCACATTAATTAATATCTATTTGGGCTGCTATTCAGGTCCCGAACGAACGGGCTATAACAAAATATAAGGGAGTGTTACATAGGACATTAAAGCATTTTCTGGGGAGCTCCATTCACATTTTCTGGTGTCCAGGCATGTTTAGGAATGTTTTGTGACTTGTTCAAAACAGATACTGTCTGAGGCCATTTTTGGACAACGTGGCGTGGCGTTTCTAGCTGGCACTTTGACACCATTAAACTTCTCGACAAACAACTAACCACACCATTCCAATGCCTTTTTGTGACGTTACTTTCCACAACGGACACCCGCTGCTCCTCTGTGAGCACCGTCGCCTCCTTTGCGCTGCTCCACTCGCACTGACACAGCTTGCACTGCGCTCTGCACTGGTCTGCATCACGTGGCCGGCACATACGTGGTGTCTGCGTCACATTCACGTCCAATGGTATCCATTCGTCCGCGCCATTTTTATTTACCCCTGCCTGCATACTTACAGGGTTTGCTTGCATTTCACGTATTTTGCCCAGACTGGAATGGAATGACGTTAACTCGCGGCTTGAGGATGAAGTGAGATGGAACAGCTGGAAGTGACTGAGAGATGGACATACGGAGACTGCAGTTTTATGTCAATTTCCTCCCCCAGGTTCCAGTTCTGGAGGTCACACCATATTACTGTGTCTCCCCCTACCCCAGGCCCAGATTTGTTAGTTGCTGTACTTTTGTTAGTATGTGGGATATTATTGCCAAAATTCATTGCATGAGTTTTCGCGCTCCAATTATTTTTTCTGTGCACTGGTTTAGTTTGGTTAATTGTATGTTGCGAACAAATGAGATTAATTATTATTATACTGGAACTGGCTTCTTATTAAATGAATAGTTTTGTTACTGTAACTCAGTAGGATGCACAACGTATCCACCTCTGCTACAATTATCGTAAAAATGTTCTGAAGTTATTTCTGTTATCAAAAATAATGAAGCTACCGTACGCAATGCTTAATGAACCTCAAACCTTGCAGTGGATTTTTCGTCAACATTAATTATTAATCAGTGCCATGGCTAACACTAGAGCATAAGACTATCACTATTAACCAGAAATTGATTTCTCTATAACTTTTACTGGCGCATAATTTTTGCTTAGCAAGGTTTCCTTTTGAAACATGAAAGTATTTTAACTTTGACACTGTTAAGGTTTACAGTAATAGCAGCCCGCGTGCGCCTGTGAAACAGGACGTAAAATCTGCTGCTTTGTACCCCGATCTCGAACTGCTGTGAGAAACAATTTTAAATGCACTTTTCACCTGACCGCTTATTGCCGTATGATTGCCCTTATTATCAGATTTGAATCTGCCGCGGCGGCGGCTCGCTCCGCCGTGTCGCAGCTCTGCACCGCGGACATGACTTAAAAAGTTGAAAGTGTCGCAAATAGATGTGTAAAACACCAGGCAAGCTTTCTAATAGTACCATACGAATTCTCATTAAACAACATTTAAAACTCGAATAACAAGTTCACGCACCATTCTTTATACTCAGCGCCTAATAGCGACCTGCTTACAATCTCGACAAATGAAAGCTACCTACGTGTTAAACATAGCGTCACAGGTTCCTCCTCTCTATGTGACTCCAAGAAGACGACAACGACAATATTATTCTTGCACCACTATTTATAAAGTGGCTGATTGTCATGAAATCTTTGAGTTTTTCTTCATTAATTCTTTTCTGTGGCGGTTTCAGAACTCGCTGACACAGATATTATTTCAAAAATCCACTACTTAATCCTTTACAAATACTAAATATACCATAATTGGCTCTATTCTATTATTATTCAGAGCTCACAGACGTAATCAGTGCCTGTATATACATAAATAAAATTGTAATTGCATAGTTATAAAGCATGTTTTACGTGGAAACGTTATAGAGTCTGATGTGAAAGATAACTTTAAAGGTGAGAGTGAATATTATAAGTTTACAGCAGATCACATGTGGTGGTTGTGGAGGTAAAACGGAAGTTGGCAGGAGCATCCAGCCTGCTCTGCTGCCGTTCGTACATTATCAGCATTACCTCACCTTCCATGCTGTGTTACAGTGATACAGTTGATGTGATACTCATTGTGTCCCACCATGAAGACATGCAAGACCAGATTAATATATCATGCTGTGCGGAAACGTAGGGTGAAACGAAGCCTGGTGTTTGTTAAGGAGACGCTGAACTGTGGAGAACATAAGTAGCGTTAGCCTGCACGGACCCTGCAACACTGGCTTCTACCAGCACGACAATGCGCCTCACTCATATCTCCAGTCCTGCCGAAGTAGCTCAACCAACCTGGTAAGAGCTAATCCAGGTTGTTTATCGTGTTGTGTTGTGGCCAAAAGTAGCCCCTGAGGCCTGGTCACGGCACCCTGATGAGAGAAGTATACACCAGACCTGTTCCTACAAAACCAGCTGATTTAACCTTTGCTCAGAACGACACCCATCTACTCAGTTATTATGTTATCGGGATCACCACTGCAGGGTGTTCCTCAGTTCACCTGGCGCAGACATGCTGATTTATTGGCGTTTCGTGCTGGACAGAATCATAAGCCAAAATAACCAGTGGTGTTTGGTCGGAAAACACAGAATTTGCTAGATACAACAAGCCTGGTCTGCTGCCTTTTGGACAACTTTACTGGGATGTGTTGTTTCAGCAGGACAGCTCTTATTGACTAACTTTCTGAATCACACAGCTGCTCTAGCGCAGATGTTCCTCATATCCTGTATTACTGGTTAAAGGATCAGTTTTTAAATACCCTTTGTGGCCAACTGTAACTTAAAGTAATCCATGTTGTTCTGTGAGGGAACACTAAACTGTGCTGGATTCTCCAAGCTGTATTACTGTGCTACTTTTGGGAGTGATCCTTCAACAGGACAAGACATTTATACACTTTCACTACTCTCCAATACGTACCACAGTTCCCTCGGAAGTAACAAATCAGATACACTGTCAGTCTCGTGGCTTGGGGAACTTAAACATGACACGATCCTCCTGTGTCTGAGGAATTACTGAACTCTGCAGGTTTCCAGAGTGTTGTCCTGCCTCTGCTGGGTGAGTAGGAGACGATGTTCCACGAGAACACCGCCCTTTCTGTCGCTATGTGCGATAAGTGGCACAAGTTGTTCTGATGTCCATCAGCTCCCCTGGCAGTGACATGCTACCTCACTTTTGAGTATCATGTTTTAGAGGAAACACTAAGCAAGCAATCACTGATGATTGATCAATGAATAATACAGCATGGTCAATGGTACTTGGTAACAACCTTAACGAATTGTCTACTGTGTCTTTGCCATATTTAGAGAGTGTGTGTGACTGTATAGATACCATTGTACGTACATTAATTTCTCTTACTTCGTTCTCGAGGTTCCTACTTGAGACGAGAAATAGCTTCAACGTAAATGTAGCACATTTTTCCTCGAATTCCTTTTCTGTCAATTTACCTAATAGAATTTCGCGCCAGCCGCTGTGGCCGAGCTGTTCTAGCCGCTTCAGCCCGGAACCGCGGTGCTGCTACGGTCGCTGGTTCGAATCCTGTCTCGGGCATGGATGTGTGTGATGTCCTTATGTTAGTTAGGTTTAAATAGTTATCAGTCTAGGGGAATGATGACCTTAGATATTGTCCCATAGTGCTGAGAGCCACTTGAACCATTTTTTTGAGAATTTCACGAAAACAACTTCGTCCTTCTGCCAAACACTGCGGTTTGAATTCCACAACCACCTCTGTTACTTCTGCGTATGCTCAGTCCTAGCACTCCTTCTGATTTTGCTCCATACCCGCTGTCATGCCGACTTGACCAGGTCTCCAGGAGCTGCAGCAGAAGTCTACATCTACATCTACATCTACATGGATACTCTGAAAATCCCATTTAAGTGCCTGTCAGAAGGTTCATGGAACCACCTTCACAATTCTCTGTTATTTCAATCAAGTACAGCGCGTGGAAAAAACAGCGCTTATGTTTTTCCGTGCGACTTCTGATTTCCCTTATTTTATTACGGTGATCGTTTCTTCATATGTAGGTCGGAGTACACTCCTTGGACATGCACATTCAGGATCAGGTTCTTCCTGTCGTTCAATATCAGCATAGCTATACATTGAAACGTCGTGTATTTCTGTATCATCCGTATTAAATATCTGAATTGTTACGTTATACACTGAAGAACCAAAGAAACTGGTACACAGGCCTAATATCGTGTAGTGTCTCCGTGAGCACGCAGAAGCGCTGCAAAACGACTAATGTCTGAAAGAGTTCTGGGGGAAATAACATAATGAATCGTCCAGTGCTGTCCATAAATCCGTAATAGTACGAGGGGCTGGCATTCTGTTCTGAACAACACATTGAAAGGCATACCAGATATGCTCAATAATGTTCATGTCTGGGAGTTTGGGGCGAGTAGAAGTGTTTAAACTCAGAAGAGTGTTCCTAGAGCCACTCTGTAGCAATTATAGACGTGTGGGGTGTCGCATTGTCCTGCTGGAATTTCCCAAGTTCGTCAGAATGCACAATGGACATGAGTGGATGCAGGTGACCAGGCAGGATGCTTACATACATGTCGCCTCTCAGAGTCGTATCTCGACGTATCAGAGGTCCCATATCACTCCAACTGCACATGCCGCACACCATTACAGAGCATCCATCATCTTGAACAGTCCCCTGCTGATATGCAGAGTCCATGGATTCATGAGGTTGTGTCCGTCCATCCACTCGATACAACTCTTACTTTTCATTTTCTTTGGTTGATAATATTAAGTTTATGACACTAGATAAGTCATTAGGTGCGAGCACTGTTAATTCAACGTTGTCTCGAAATCATAGAAGTTTTTAGCAACATACTGGCTGAAAGAAAATATCTGTACAACGAAAAACCAGCCACTGTGGGATATTTCACTTTTTTATTCACTTGATAGCTAGTTTCGGACCAGGACCCATTTTCTTCCTTTTACAAGTTGCCACCTGCTCAAGGAAGATGCGTGACTTATAGCGATTACAAGGCAATTGAGCGACTGCTGTCAGGTACGTCGGTTGTTCTTGAACATTAGCCAGATTATCTGAAAAACAATTTGAACCAGAGGCTCTGTCTTGCAGTTCTGATCGGCACACACGAGAGGAGTCAGGCATCACATCTGGATAAAGAGGGAGGAAATCCTGGCCACCAATCGGCTTAATGGGAGTAACGGGAGAAAGCCGGTAAGAGGTCGTAGGAAAGGGTGACTCTAACGGAACAGACAAATTTAGAGGCGTCTCAGTTTTTCTGTTGTTTAATCATTGCAACACCAGAAATCCCAATGACTTCCCAACACCTGTATGTTTATGGAAGATGCTAGGACACACACCAGCTATCTCAACTTCCTTTATCGCACCATCGATCCCACCAGTAGAGCAGGAGTCAGCACTACAGTATATAACAACCAACAGACTCTCTTCAGGGAGCGCTGTGTGAGGAGTAGATGTACACAACTCCACTCTGTCCTGTATACGACATCTCTTGTGTTGCACTGCGGACACAGCCAGTCTGCTAACAACAGTTTCACGACCCTGCAACGAAGATCACACTGAAAACTCAGCAGCAGGTAGATGTGCATTCATCTGCTGCTCCATTGTACCTGGCCAAGACGTGGCAACAATCTCGTGGGCAGTAGAAACGAGATCAGCTAACGCCAATTTCGACGCTGTTCCAATATCCCCCACTAGCATATTAGATCAGAGGTAGCCACTTTAGCAGATGAGAAAGCACGTCGCTACTTCCTCGTTATATGTTGTATGAATGCGGTTCACACAAAACTGTAGATGGGGAGGAGTGTTGTATTTTACTACTATCTCCACTGAACGGATCCTACTGTAACTCTGTGGAGGGTATTGAGTGGACTAGCGTTTACATAGTATACCCATCACATCACTCCAAGAGACCAAAGTAAACTCTTGTTAGCTTCTGGCCAAACGATGTGTTACACACGAAGCCACGAAAACACCGAGGGAAAGCTGTCCCGGTATGGGCGTACTGTGGTGAGGCAGTTAACTGGCGACCCTTCCACCCGGCGCTCGATGCGGAACTACCCCTGGACCATGGATGCAGAAATATCGTAGAAGAATCTATATCTTATGACATCACATTTCCAACTCAGATCCCGCTGGACACTATGGTACATTGGAACACGAATTCCTGTGTGACTAATTACGCAACTTGTCGATAGAATGCGGCAGACGAATGCTTTGGCAACAAATTTCTCTGAACATTATTCGACAGATACTCATTTTGTGCGCATTTGTGTGCGTGTTCCACGTGATGTGTACAGCTGGAGTGCCTGACATCCCCACGCTATGACCATACACGGAACACCAGCAGAAACCAAAAATGTACAGTAAAAGCTGTGGTACAGAGGTAACGATCAAATCACGGTCCATCTTCCCAGATTTAGGTTTTTTGTGGTTTCGCCAAACTACTGCAGGAAACAGTGCGGCCTTCTTTTAAATACGGGTACTGTTGATTTCTGCCCTCATTCTTCTGTAATGAGAGGCCATGTCCTGACTCGAATGGTCTCGACGTTAACAGGAGTTGAAACTTTAAACATCCCTCCTTTTCTTCGAGAGCAGAACTCACCGCCTCCTTCGAAAACTTGCGTGTTCAGTACGGTTTTGCTGAAAAAGCAACAGACAGTGATCTGTATATCAGTTAAGGCTCGTGCAGAGACTAAAATCACGAAACCCTAGGTTATGTATGGGCATATGCAGACATGTTAGCTGATGTTAACGACAATCTCATTTTCATTAAAATGCATTCGTATCCAACAACGTTCACCTCCGTCTTAACCGTTAATTTACGTCTTATGCATTCTATAGTAATTCGCTACTCGCCTGTTCTCTGTCAATATCACGAAAATGTAGTTGCAGAGGGTTGGAGCCTCATCTTACGGCGCTAGGCAATCGACAGTAGTCATTCATTTGATGTCCACAGGGGGCGTCATAGAACATACCAGCGACACTCCAGGCTGTGGAAAATGAGACAAGTCAATTCGCAGGTTTGAAGTTGTGGAGTACAGTAGACGGATGCAATTCTCATGTTTGATCAGTAAGTAGCTACGGAAGTATTCTTCTGTTGTATACTTTCATTGCATGGTCTGTATGTGCAGCTTTCACGTTAGTGTACAGTCTAGGGTTAATCTTGTGTATTTTAATAAGTTATGTAAGTAGGCTGTTTATGTTTTCTTATTGGCAACGTTACGTAGCGCTCTGTGTGCTAGTTTGCATTGTTGTCTGCCATTGTAGTGTTGGGCAGCGGCAGCTGGATGTGAACAGCGCGTAGCATTGGGCAGTTGGAGGTGAGCCGCCGGCAGTGGTGGATGTGGGGAGAGAGATGGCGGAGTTTCGAAGTTTGTAATACTGGATATCATATATTATGACTATTGAGGTAAATACATTGTTTGTTCTCTATTAAAATCTTTCATTTGCTAACTATCCCTATCAGTAGTTAGTGCCTTCAGTAGTTTGAATCTTTTATTTAGCTGGCAGTAGTGGTGCTCGCTGTATTGCAGTAGTTCGAGTAATGAAGATTTTTGTGAGGTAAGTGATTTGTAAAAGGTATAGGTTAATGTTAGTCAGGGCCATTCTTTTGTAGGGATTTTTGAAAGTCAGATTGCGTTGCGCTAAATAATATTGTATGTCAGTTTAAGGACAGTCTTGTATAATTGTACAAAGGGGACGTTACATATGTCGACCCTTAGCCTAGGATACCTCACTGGAATCTTCTGATTTTTTCTTGTAGTTTGTGTAATTAGTGTAGATTTTGTTTATTGGTATTGCGTAATTGTAGAGTGAATCTCCTTTGTAGTTGCAGCCTTTCATTGTTGTACAGTAAAACAGTTGTGGCATGCATGTAGATTTGCACCAAGTATTCCGCAGCTGCGCTGCAATTAACTAGATATTATTTTCAGTGCTATGTTAATGTGTTCTCTTATTGTTGCTCTTCAAATTGTGTTTTTCTGTGTTGTCGTGTGAAATATTGTGACAATAATGTCGTGTGAAAAACGTAATACTAGGCTCCAAAGTAAACTGAGAAATGACAGTGAAGACGAAAGCAGTGTGTTGGCCTCACCATGTAATGAATTAACTAATATTCAAAGTAGTAATTTGGTAACTGTGCATAGGGAAATGGAGCGGGCGGCAAACAATGGCGTAGGCAGTGAAACAATTAGTGAACAGGGAAGCATTATCGATCGATCGCTCGGCAACAGCTCGCCTCAGGAATCCGAAATGACAGGACACAATTTTACAAATACTGTAGTTTCAGGTTTTGCTCCCTCACCCTTTCCTCAAATAAGTCAAGGCACATTTTCTGCTTGTCAAAATGTGAATGTTGCTGGTGCAAATGCACTACCGAAAAGCGTAGAGGAACAGATTCCAGACACTAATGCATTGTTATTACAATTAATGCAACAAATGGGACAAAATCTTCAAAAGTTAGACACAATGGAACAAAATCAGGGACAAACACAGCAAAAGCTTCAAAAGTTAGACACAATGGAACAAAATCAGATACAAACACAGCAAAAGTTAGACACAATGGAACAAAATCTTCAAAAGTTAGACACAATGGAACAAAATCTTCAAAAGTTAGACACAATGGAACAAAATCTTCAAAAGTTAGACACCACACTTGAACAAACACGTGAAGATTTAACCACTGAGTTACATAACATCGAATCGAAATGTCAAAAGGTCTGTAATGACGTAAAAACACAAATTTGTGAGCATTTCCAACCTATTTTTTCGCATCATGAAAATGCATTACAGAATCACGAAGCAGCCATAAAAGAACTGCAAACTATTGTTCATGAAAATCATGAGACCTTGCAAGCTAAAATTGACTCAGTTGCATCTACCAATTCGGTTACGCAACTTGCAAAAACTCAGGAAAACTTAAAGGACACAGTAGATACCCTGAAAATTGGTTCAGAAAGACACATGGAGGAAATAAGTACACTATCGGAGAAAGTAGCCGAACTTTCGGATCAGGTCACTAACTTATCTACAAAGGTAGATGATGATCTGAATGACACAAGACCCGTAGCCTTCACTGACACAGAAGAGTATGAACAAATAAGAAAATTCAAACAAACTCAAAATCAAATCAATACACAGTACAAAAGAGAAATCCGGGAAGTACAAGATCAGCTGACACAGGTAATACAAGAATTACGTGTTTCAGAGGCCACTCACACTCCAATACGGGAAGAGGAACTTAGAAATACGGAAAAGCCACAAAATAATAACACAGGGCATTTCGGTAATTATGAAACAAATTGGCAAGGTACACTGAATTTTGAGATGGAACCGCCGACACGACGTAACAATGACCGATATGCTACTCGCCGACACGATGATTTTGACTATAAGCTGTTCATTACTACACGTAAATTCAAAACGTTTAAGAATTCTGCCAGCAACATTCATCCAGAAGCGTGGCTCCATCAATTCTCTCATTGTTTCCCTCCTAACTGGTCATTGGAGCACAGGTTAGAATTTATGTGTGGCTACTTAGAGAATGAACCAGCTGTAAGAATGCGATCGGTCATTCACGATTGCCACAGTGAAGGAGAATTTTACCATGCCTTCCTCTCAGCATATTGGTCTCAAGCCACACAAGACCGAGTAAAACATGGCATCATAATGATGAAACATTTCGAACAATCTGAATTTTCCAGTCTTGTGAAATATTTTGAAGACATGTTGCACAAGAATCAGTACCTGTCAAACCCATACAGCCCCTCAGAACTCATCCGCGTTTGCTTAATCAAACTGCCTGAACATTTACGACATATTATTTTAGCAGGACGTTGCAAAGACGACATTGAAGCTTTTCAGGGACTGTTACAAGAACTAGAAATTGACACTGACAATCGCGTAACGCGAAAACGGGAACACAACAACTACAGGTCACATCCGTCGCAATTCCGCGATGAAAGAAATAATAACTGGACACGACAAGGCTATTCTCACAACACAAATCGTGAACAAAACAGACACCACCCGTATGACAACCGTTGGCAGAGTAGTAGTAATTACAGGGAAAGATCACCTCTCTGCGGTAATGACTGTCACAGAGACAATCAGAGAAACAGACAATATGGGAACCAAAATAATTATTATCAAGGGAGACAGAATAACTTTAGACGCAACGGTCCAGCGCGCAGTTACGACTCAGGGAGAAATTCTCCACCACGTGACCGACAAGAAAGAAACTATAGAATCTACCGACATGACGACAGACGATATGATCGTAACGATAGACCTGAACTGCATCAGAACTGGCGGGATTTAAACAGAGCAGGGCCCTCTCGCCACAGTGAATTTGTAGAAGTTAGGTCTCCAAATCCCAATAACGACGCGCGCCAACAGAGAGACAATAGGCAATGACTCATACCGCTGGCAGCCACAAAACGTAATTATGAAACTGACGACGCAGCTGCCGTAGCTAGTAATTGAAGACATTAGGGACATCTTACTCCAGGAACACGACGTAAAACATAACAACATTGCATATCCTGTGATTCACATTACTGTAAATGACGTAAAATTTACGGCAGTACTTGACTCTGGCAGTCCCATTTCAGTAATTAGTGAAATAGCTTTTAGCAAATGCAACAAATCGAACGATTGCCCCACACTTCCGTTACGTAAGATTAAATTACAAGGTGCAATCTTTGGAAAAAGTGTAGATGTACGCCAACAAACCAATTTAGAATTCTTTTGCCATGCCACAGCTTCTCTATGAACTTTCTTATTGTTCCATTATTGTCGACGGAAATTATACTGGGAGTAGACTTTTTGAATGAATACAAAGCAATCTTAAGCTCTCACGATGCTGAAATAAGTTTAGAGAAAGAAGGTAAGTCAATAGCTTTGAAATTTGAAGACTGGCTCTCAAACCATGATGAGGAAATTAATCGGCTTTACCTTCTGTTAGACAACAGTTCGGAATTTTCTGCGGAACTAGACACTAACAATCACTCTGCATGTACTGACAGGGATGATATCGACGGCATATTTGAAATTAATGAGTTAATTCAGAATAAAATTCAAACAATTGAGAATTGTAATGACACTGATAGGCAGGACCTTTTTGAGATTTTACAAGCACATTCCACAGCTTTTACTCACAAAACAGGAACAATCAAGGGATTTCAATACCAATTTCGTGTTCGTGAGCATACTAAATTTTGTGTTAGACCATACATAATTCCAGCACATTATAGGGACCGTGTTAGAACAGAAATACAATCTATGCTTGACGAGGGCATTATTGAGCCTGCAGTAAGCTCATACAACAATCCGTTACATGTTGTTGAGAAGAAAAATGGATCGATCAGGCTTGTCTTAGATTCGAGACAAATCAATACTATCATTATTCCTGAAACAGACAGGCCGCAGACGATGGAAGAACTTCTTCAAAATTTTAATGGTGTAAAAGTGTTGTCTTCCATTGATCTCAGATCCAGCTTTTATCAGATCGAACTTCATCCAGAATGTAGAAAATACACAGCTATCCTTTGTTTCGGCGTTTGTTATCAGTTTTGGAAACTTCCTTTTGGTTTGAACATTTCTTCGGCAGCATTCATTCGCGGGTTAAATTCCATATTACCTGAGTTCTTAAAACGTCACATCACCTTATATGTGGACGATATTCTAATAGCAGAAGCTTCATGGGAACAACATAACCGCATCCTCAACAGTTTGTTACGTATTTTTGCAGAATCTGGAATTACAGTTAACTTGGAAAAGTCTGAATTCGGTAGGTCAAAGGTGAAGTTTTTGGGACATATTATTTCTTCTGAAGGCATTCAGCCAGATCCTGAAAAGTTAGAAGCAATCAGAGCCATTCCAGTTCCATCCACAAAAAGACAAGTCCGCAGTTTTCTAGGTCTCGTAAATTTTTACCGTCGTTTTCTGAATATGCAAATTCTAGTTACACCAAAACTTTGTTCTCTCACTGGAAAAAATACTATTTGGAACTGGGACGAACAAGCACAGTTGGAATTCAATTCTTTGAAAGAAGCGTTACTTAACGCGCCAATACTAGCTCATCCAGATCTGTCACAAGATTTCTGCCTTAGCACGGATTCTTCTAAAGTCGGTCTTGGTGCCCATTTATTTCAAGAAGCCATAGAAGATGACATTACTGTTCAGAAAACCATTGATTTTGCTAGCCGAGTGCTAACAAAATCTGAAAAAAATTATTCCGTTACTGAATTAGAAGCTTTAGCTATCGTTTGGGCATTTAACAAATTCCGTTTCTTTCTTTCTGGTAAGCACGTAAAAGTATACAGTGATCATCGTGCATTACAATTTCTTATGTCTTCAAAATTAAATCATGACAGGTTAAAACGTTGGGCATTGTTTCTGCAAGAATTCCGCTTCACAATAGTCTACATTCCCGGCAAGGAGAACATTGTTGCGGACGCACTGTCACGCGCACCGGCTGGGCTTGAGAAAAGTAACACAGAAGGCAACCTCGAGAAAAATTTCAGTATTCTTTACATTCAGAAAGTCGCCTTTGAAAACTTCATCACCACATCTTTAAAGGACATTGCTCATGAACAAGATAAAGACCCGATTTGGAAAGACATCAAGAGCAAATGGCATGAAAAGACACACACACAGATTCGGCATTATTGTCTGGTGAGAAACAACATACTGTTCAAACGCTGCACTGTTGATGACAAGCTATGGGTACTTTGCATTCCAGACGATTTTGTTAATAAGCTCATTTGGTACATTCATTTCAGCTACGCACATTTTGGTCCACGAAAATGTTATCATATTCTTCGAACGACTTGTTATTTTAACAATATGGAAAAGAGAATTCGAAGAGTCTTGTCTATTTGTAAACTTTGTCAAAAGGCGAAACCATCTACTATCTCCCATCGTGCTCCGCTGTTTCCTATCATTTCTTCTAAATTAAAAGAATTTGCTGCTGTTTATCTCTTGGGACCGCTTGTCAGAACATCTAATGGATTTTCGTACGTTCTAGTCGCTGTTGAACTTACTTCAAAATTTGTTTCTTTCACACTGTTACGTAATGCCACTGGACGATCTGTATCCAACGCCTTTGTTAAAAATTTCTTACGTGAAGTTGGACACGTCAGTAAAGTCATTTCAGATAACGGACCGCAATTCAGATCTGCTGTTTGGTCACGCATGCTTCGGAACCATTAAATCAAACCTGTTTTTATTTCATTGTACTCACCACATTGTAACCCGTCTGAACGGATTATGAAAGAAATCAATAGGCTTTGCAGACTTCATTGTCACAGAAAGCATCAGCATTGGGACAGATATTTACACTTATTTCAAAATGTGCTGAATGAAATGCCTCATGATTCCACTGCTTTACCACCTACTCTTGTACTGAAGAATGAAGAACCACCAAACAGAATCAGAGAACTTGTACCTTTCCCGAATACACGTAAACTTCGACACAAAGACATAATTGATTTGGCTCTTAAAAATATGAAATCTGCAGCAAACAAAAGGAGAAAACTACACGGCAAAGCAAATGCAAAGAAATTATATATTGGTCAGAAAGTTCTCATTAAAGCTCATTCATTGTCACATAAGAAGAAACACTTGAGTCAAAATTCTTTCTAGTTTACAATGGACCTTACAGAATCCGACGTATACCACATGATAATTGCGTTGAAGTTGAAACTCTGCATACTAGGAAGAGTAAAGGTTTACACCACATTTCACATGTAAAACCGTTTATTGAAAGATAATCTGCTTTTTAACTTTGTCTTTGCCATAAAACGTTTCACTTCACGTTACTAGTATGCTTTAGAAACTGTTACCATGCAACAATGTTTAAAGTTAAATATCCAGTCAAGAACCAAGAGAACTTATTTAAACAGAAATTACTAATGCATTGTTATTGCGAACAGACGACACAGTGTTATTGTGTGTCTACATTCTTGCTTGTTAGTTGCACAATTACGTAACAACTATCAGGCTTACATACTTAGATCATTTACCAGTATTGCTAATGAGATTTTAATGCAACATTTTGGTGTACTTGAAAATACATTCTGAATTAAAGTACTTTCTGGGAGATACCAGATGACACAGTGGTTAGTTAATGTGACAGGTACACGATTATATCACGACGTTACTAACGTGTGACACAATTTACATTGTTGCTTTTGTGGTGTTTCTGTTTTATATCTGCACAGTTTTCTGAATTCTTCTGGAAAGAAAAACATGTTTTAGTAGTAACTTTTGTGGTACAGCTACAATGAGACAGCCTTTTCTGTAGCACAACAATACATTACAGCACAGTAGTTTCTTCATCACAACAATAAGCGTAATAACTAAGATATCTATACGCAAAGCATTTCACTTTTGTGTATCATGAGGTAAGTACATTGACTTCTGAAGAACTTAGCTTTCGGAGGACAATAACTACGACACTTCCACAGAGATTATCTTACAGCAAGACGCACATTTAGCGCTACAGGACACGCATTTGAGTGATTAATTTTGTACTTAAAACATTTATTTTTAAAGATTTTTGAATTACAAAGAAAGTTTTCCGTGATACATTTCATTCCATTGCTGTAATCTGTAACACCTGAGGGTATAATTACATTAATCCTCAGAAGGGTACACGCTTACTTTGTGTACCATGTGTTTGGCAAGCACAAGGAGCCCTAGCTAATATGGTATTTGCTTATACAACTTTACACATCGGTACCATATTCCTCTAATACATAAATTACACAGCTATCTGATCATTTAACTGAGAGACAAACACTTTTTTTACTACATCAGTGACAGATGTTTACGTAATTACACCGTTGTATAACTTCACTCTTACGAAATTGTATTTTGTCTTTACTTTGTGAACTGTTCATATTTTTTCAGACCCATTGTGATATTATGAGAACTTTGAATGATATATTTGGTATGGGATCACGATTTTTAAAGTACGTTTGAGGCAGATGACACTTTTGACATGAGCAGAGAGTTTTTTTAGGTTTTGAAACTATTGGAGGAAGCTACGACGATTTTGAGATTTGACTGAGGTGTTATGATGTTATTATTATGACAACGATGTGTATTATGCTGCTGAGGTATGTTTATGATTAATAGGCTGAGGCTATATGAGTTATTTTATTATGCTACATATTTATAATGATGAAATATTGAAGAAGTGTCGACGAATATGTATATGTGTAATAAGGTAAGGAATAATGAGTAGTGGTTAGGGACTCTGATTTGTGAAAAAGGTTGTTGGAAACCAAGAATCGCACTTTAAGAGTTATGAAATGTGTGTGTATATGTGTGAATGTATCACAATACCAACGAAAATTTTTTGGACACTGTTACATCAATAGGATTTTGCTTCTACACATTTGTAACGCAAATTCTTGACCTGTGAAATATTTTGTATATGAGACTGTGACTGTAGCGGAAACTGCTGTCGTAAATATTTCCATAAGAAAGTTAAGTGACCACCTTCACATAATGCGTCGTGGGCACCCAGCTGTGCGGCAGACGCCCGAAAAATAAAAGCCATTAGTGTGCCTTTCAGCGGCACAGGCAGAAAAAAAAGGGGGAGGCCATTCTCCTCACTATTGACATTTCCTTGTTGAAAGCATACTGTGGAGCTCGTAATTTATGATATTTACTAAAATGCCTAATGAAATGATGAGAAACATTTTACATCTATTGTCTTTGTAGTTGAGAGATTGCTTATTTTGTTTAATATCAAGTTTCCAGCTGTGTTGCAGCATTAGTTTTATAAAATAAAATTAAATGCATTTGCTAATGTGAACACTTTCTGTCAACAGATCTATTAAATAATTATTTTATGATCCACATTCTTCGAAAAAGGAGCTCTTGGAATGGAAAGAACAATAAGAAGGGACTAATAACAGTAACTGCATATATAATTTTCTTTTCAAGTACTTGGTAATTTTTTGTAGAATTAGTTTTTGTGGTGCACCACTTTAATTACATAGACATTAAGATGTGAATATACATTTCCCTTTTCTGCATTGTTGTTTTTACTGTAATATTTTTTCTGCTTGAGCTATGTCATGTTTAGGTATAAGTCACTGCTGTTTGCCAGGCACAGTGTTACTGAATTTGACTTTGTGTTACTCTTCTAAGCTAGTTTTACTACTGATTTGTTTTTCTTGTTGCTGCACATTGGCTCATATTAGTTGTAGTGTTGCACTGCTTGGTAATTTAGATTTACTGTAGCTTGCTTTGCAATTTTCCATTTTTTTTGTCATTGCTGTTTGTGTTAATTGTTTTGTACTGCTGCATTGCCTCGTCCCTTAGTTTAGCATCTGAGCTCAGTAGATTTAAATTAGCTTAAGACGGGGTAGACTATGTAAGAAACTAACTATGATGAATTGGAAGAAATGCATTAAGAAGTTATAAGAAAATAGTTTGGCCAAAAAAAGTAGTGCACAGTGGAGAAAAACTATTTTTGAAAGAGGATGTGAACAGAATACAGACAGTATGCTTGGATAGGATTTTTTCGGTGGAAGCAAAGGTTGAAATAAGACGAATGATCTATGGAATGAAGTTTTGGGTTGGACTGCAGTACCAAATGTTACACTGAAAACGAACCCTGTCCTTTCCTTTTGTGTTATCCCACTATGTGTTTGTGTACCCTTGTGTATTTGTTTTCTTCCTGTCTCTGTGTAGTTTCACAGAATTTTTTTCTTCTTCTAATACTAAGTTACATTCACAATGATGAGGAATACTGTTATCCTCAAATATAATTGGCATTAATAATATGTTATTTACCTTGTAAATATGCTTAGACATTATTTATCTGTTCTGTTTTGTTGCTAATGTGTGAAGTTGATGCTTCAAAATTTATTCTGATCTTTTATGTATGTACTCATGTCATAATTCCTGTAACACTGATGTATATGTGTATTTCTATTCTTTTGTAAAGACTGTATTACTACAAATGTTATCTGTATTGTTATGTGCTTTAATTATGTATTTTGTACCTTTATAATTGTATTCTTATGTTATAAAATTGTAATTGATACCAGTTCATCATATTATAAACTTGTTACTTACATTTCACTGCACACTTTTCTGTTGGTCATAGTATATGGACAATATGTGAGAAGTAGGGACTGTTAGTGTTTGCACGTGTGTTAATAATTCAGCAAGGGACTGGATAACAGCATTGCTGGTTCTAAGGACATTTCAAACAAGTTTTTTTGTGAGTGGACAAGTGGTGGTTTATGGACTTGCTATATTCTCCGCAAGATTCTTCGATGATGATTGTGCGCCTGCACAGTCGCAACAGATGGCTGCTGGCCATCTCTACATGGACATGGACTACAGTGGGTCTGCATCTTTGCTGACTCACCAATATCATTATTTCTACAAGGACTGCAGTGGGTCTGCACCTCTGGTGGCCCACCAATACCGTAATCTCTACCAGGACTACAGTGGGTCTACTCTGTGATGACCTATCTACCAATATTCTTCAAAACTTTGACTGACCTGCTGTGGGTTTGCTCTGTTGTGGCCCATTACCTGTCACCATGTCAAGAGTCAGCACTGTCTTTCCGTTGGAAGGACAACACTACTTCTTCAAGACTGCGTGGAAATCCACTACTTCTGTGTGCAATTTCTTTTACTAATGAGACTTTGTAAAAAAAACTGTAATTACTATTATGATGAATGATCAGGACTGTCTTTATGGACTGTGCGAAAATTTTAGCTTTTGACCAACATTGTATCAATAAGTGTGTGCATTTGATTTCTTTGTTATTGTAATTACGATTATGAAAAATTTTAATAAATATGTATTGGCCAGTGCCCAAAAAAATTTGTAAAATTTTTTGTGGGGAGCATGGGGGCTATGTAAGTAGGCTGTTTATGTTTTCTTATTGGCAACGTTACGTAGCGCTCTGTGTGCTAGTTTGTATTGTTGTCTGCCATTGTAGTGTTGGGCAGCGGCAGCTGGATGTGAACAGCGTGTAGCATTGGGCAATTGGAGGTGAGCCGCCAGCAGTGGTGGATGTGGGGAGAGAGATGGCGGAGTTTCGAAGTTTGTAATACTGGATATCATATATTATGACTATTGAGGTAAATACATTGTTTGTTCTCTATTAAAATCTTTCATTTGCTAACTATCCCTATCAGTAGTTAGTGCCTTCAGTAGTTTGAATCTTTTATTTAGCTGGCAGTAGTGGCGCTCACTGTATTGCAGTAGTTCGAGTAATGAAGATTTTTGTAAGGTAAGTGATTTGTGAAAGGTATAGGTTAATGTTAGTCAGGGCCATTCTTTTGTAGGGATTTTTGAAAGTCAGATTGCGTTGCGCTAAATAATATTGTATGTCAGTTTAAGCACAGTCTTGTATAATTGTTCAAAGGGGACGTTTCAGTTAGTATTTATTTATCGTATGGCAGCAGTTTTCTCCTTTGGTGTCCTAGACGTGTTAACTAGATGTGCAGCTATGGCATTTGGTCTTACAGCTGCTTTTTGTCGTTGTGCTAGTGGGCTGCTACCTAGTTTTCTTAGCATAGACCATGCTTGCCGCTAGATGTTTGGAAATTGAGGCTTTCTACAGTTTCCGTCCACTTTTGTCTTCTGGCAGCATCCAAGCTGTGAAGCAGTTCATCCGCTATTTCCTGATCTCCGTATTCAAGGAAGCTCTGGTATAGTTCATCGCTCGTTTGGGAGCATCCAGGGATGTATTCTTTGCGGTGCCCTCTTGGCATACGCTTCTTGGCCATGCTTATCATGGCACCAAAAAATCTTTGGTAATTTTTGCTAGTAGGTGGTATCCATCCCAAACATTTGTCCAGATCTGTGGAGAACCCAGTCCAATTGGCTTTTTTAAAATTCCATCGTGGGCGAGGTATAGAGATAATTAGGGGAATTTGAATTCCTACCTCTATTTTGATTGGACGGTGCTGACTGTGCGGAAAGTCGGACAGAACTCTACGCGAGGCCATGAGAGGTTGGTCTCTGTTGTTGGACGAGACGAAACACAGGTCAGGGTTGCATTCCTGTCTCCAGGCAGCTGATTTAAACGTAAATCGATCCTTAGCATCGAATACATGGTATAAGTATTCCTCTTCTGCCCATTTTGCTAGTGCTTCTCCATTTGCATCATTGTCTTTATACTTCCACTGTTCATGATGACTATTGAAATCCCCAACGTATGCAGCAAGATGTGGATGAGTTTGAAGAACGTGGGCTGGCCAAGGTGTAGTAGGTGGCTTATAAATATTGGAGACGGTAATGCTTCCGATTTTTGTGACAACGTTATGAATGTCTTCGTTGGTGGATATAGAAATTAGGAAAGCGTTTTCAATATCTTGTTTGACATATGTGGCTACTCCATAAGACCTATGATAGGTCGCTTCCAACAGTTCATAGCCTGGTATTTTGCCCCTTTTATTAAGTTGTTGCACTGTATCACAATGAGTTTCCTGTATAGAAACCAAGTCAATGTTGTCATTTTTTAATAGTTTTGATAGAAATTGGCACTTAGCATAGCTCATGCCTTCTATGTTTATGTGACAAATTCGAACCACAGGTCCGAGTTTCCTGGTCAGAGGGACCTGACAAGGGCCGTTTGGTCTGTCTGGTGACATAACTCTTACTGAAAGTTTCTTATAGTCAGGAGATCCTCAGATTATCTGACTGCCAGTATGTGCTAGTTCATTTAGCGTTACCCAGGGTGCACGTGTAGTGTTACACTACGGACGCGAACTAGCTTTACACCCCATAAGTTAGTTAATTGGATAGGATGGTTTCTTAAGGCTGTAGTTACGAGTTTGAAAAGTGGTTGTTTGTTTTATACGATTGCGTGGGTCTAGGAATGACTAGAGTCAAGGTGTTGCACATGATTGAGGTGGGGTGGGGTGGTCAACACATTGGGGGGAATGGACGTCTGAACCCGGCTGCATTTATGTTTCCATAACCAGTACATTTTCTTGTCAATAAGAGTGGGGTTCACTTGGAACTTCTCCTTCATCGACTATGTTCTGCAACTTATCCACTACCTCAATAAGAACAAATTTGTCATCTTTGCAGCTCTTAACCTTCTGACTATGTGTGTGTGTATGTACAGGGGCAGGGACTAGTGTCTGTACCACTAGCATAGACAGAACACTACCGCCTGTTACTGCTCTCACCCAGGGAAATGTATAAATTTTCATCGCTCCAGTAGTCATTACATTATCACGCAATGGGTAAATAATTGTTTATTTCTTTCTTTGTCACTGTGTTTTGTTTCTATCGAACTGCAGATGATACAGCGCTCTACTGTCTGCTCTTCTCATCTGAGAGTGTGTACCTGCCTTTAGTTTTTCGAACGAACGTGGAACGCCACATTCACGTTCAGCAGAAATTGGAACAGGAAGTACGAGCTGGTCGCTCAGGGAAAGAAATGGAAAATATGAAAACATTAACTCACCAACAAACCCAGGAAAAAATGCCAGTGTTCTACCACCTACTTAACTGACATTAGAATACTTATGTGGCGAGATGGTGCATAAATTTATACGCGTTAGAGTAAATTCACTAGCATTTCTTCAAGATTAGACCCTGATTTCCATATGTCGTCAACCACGTGTCTGCTACCCCTGCACTCGTACATACGTTGTGTATATTCCCCTACAGGGGAGACATGTTGCCGGCCGGGATGGCCGAGCGGTTCTAGGCGCTACAGTCTGGAACCGCGCGAGCGCTACAATCGCAGGTTCGAATCCTGCCTCGGGATTGGATGTGTGTGATGTCCTTAGGTTAGTTAGGTTTAAGTAGTTCTACGTTCTAGAGGACTAATGACCTTAGAAGTTAAGTCCCATAGTGCTGAGAGCCATTTGATTTGCAGACATTTTAACTGACAGTCACTTGCCCGGAATCGGCGGATAAATGCGATGCTGAAGTGCCTGTGTTGTTCAGAAATACGATGCAATGTTTCTTCGGACATGCAAGCGTGCATATATGTATCCATGTCCGAAAGAACATTGCACTGTACTTCTGATGAAAACAGGTAGAAGAGTATGGGACTGACGTAAGAAAATTTCTATCTCGAAGCTAAACTTTGACCGTTATTTTAGTAACACTCTTTGCACAGTCGTTCGTAATCTACACGAGTGGATATCATGAGCAATGTGTCTCAAATTGCCCTGCGAATCAGTATTAAACCTATGGATGCTAATATCTGCAAGTAATGTGTACAATTGTAGCTAATGACGTAAAGAATTCCTGATACCTCCAACCATTCACTGCTTAGCTTCTTTGCTTTTTCTGTACTACCACACACTTTGTTCCATTACCTGACTAACGATTCCTTGATACTTGAAGACGTTTGCTGTCAGTCGATTCCTTCTATATGTTTCATCCATTCGATTATGTAATTTTTCGTTAAGAACTGGATTTACCCATCATACCTTCAGCATTATTCTGTATAGGCTGCTGCCCCTCTATGGGAACCATATGTTGGTCTGGCTCCTGTTTAGACGCCCCTTCCACGTTGTTGGATCTGCAGTACGGCTGTGTGCATCACTGAGGCACGCACGCCACCCCACGGCGGCGACGGTCTTTCCGCCAAACAGTGTCGGTGGAGGAGGGATTGGAGTAATTTAGTGTACATTGTCGAATATTTTACTTCGTGCATAAACGACATGAGGGTACAACAGATTCTCTGTATTCTCTGTTGCACTGATAATCACCAGGTAAAATTTGCTACTCTGATATCTATATGTCTACTTAATCGATTTAATCTTCTCCTTATACTCTTATATAAAATTTATAAATTAGTTATTTATATCTTTAAAAGTTAATGAAGCGGTTACCAATGGGTGCAGCTATTCGGAACGGACGAAATTTATTTTTAATTCTTTGTAGGTATTTGGCATGAAGTCATAGTGAGGCTCGCATCATGTAAGAGACAAAGGGTGTCAGGCCATACATTTAGGTTCAAAATTGCTCTGAGCACTATGGGACTTAACATATGAGGTCATCAGTCCCTTATAACTTAGAACTACTTAACCTAACTAACCTAAGGACATCACACACATCCAAGCCCGAGGGAGGATTCGAACCTGCAACCGTAGCAGTCGCGCGGTTCCAGACTGAAGCGCCTAGAACCGGTCGGCCACACCGGCCGGCCATAGTTTAGGTCTAGATGGCAGAGAGCGCAGTAGCGGCATGGCAACGACGACGGATTCAACGTTTTGGAAGGTGCCGATTCAAAGGTGTGCAGCACCTTCAAACTCACTGTTCCTGCACAACGATGGAAATTCTGAATTTTATTTTTCGTTTTCTGTACTGCTTATAGACCTACCGGCAAGAGTCGCCTGCAGTAACGTGTCACCACTGCAGTGAGTTTGGGTTTGTCTGTGCGCTGCACCCCCTACTGTGTGGACTCGGCCCGTGTCGCTCGCTGGCCTCCCTCGCCCTGTGTTGCTGTGACGCCCACAGTCGGGCTGGCGGAAGCGCGAAGCGGCTCAGACCGCAAACGGGATGTTAGCTGCCCGCTGACCGCTAACTGCGTGCTGTCACAGCGAGGACAGGACGCACTTCCCAGACACACACACACACACACGTAAAAGCGTGGAGTATTCCTGGCGCACATCCGCAAAGCTCCACTTACGCAAATACGACTTGGAGGCGAGAAATCGCGATCCTGCGATAGTAGCTTCCCACTAATGGAGAGATTTACACCAAACATGTTAGTGAGACACGGCTGTATTCTCCCTTGGCACACAAAACAGCCACTGTTGAAGAAGAAACGAGAGAAATCACTTTATAAAAAGCGCAGTATCACCAAGATCGGCGATGTTTTAGTGAAAGTCAAAATTTTGCCGGACTTCAATGCGGTATGCTTTTAATAGTTTCCACAACGGAAGTGTGTCTTCACATCTGGCAGAAAACCCGCCAGTGTAAACATGTCGCCCACACATGTCGCGCGATCGCATTGACGGGGCTTGCAACCGGCAGGGTCAAAAACGTACTAATAGACGTCTACCATTTAACAGTAAATATAATGAAGCTGTGTTATAAGCAAAAAATGCTCAACACATTGTAGAACAACTTTTATTCTCAAAAGAACGAATAACTTGGAGCAGTGAAAGTTGTATTGTGTCAGAAATGATCAAATCAGTCATCCACATCGTACTCGAACATCCAGCAAACGTGTCTGTAACTGAACAGCCTACAACCACTGGGCTTGTCAAGAAATCACAGTGGGCACCTGCTATTCTTTGTTTCAACTGATACAGGGTCAGTGATTTAACAAGCAGCCGTGTTCACTATACTCCAGCATATTCTGTGTAACGCGCTATGGTAGGTATTAGTTCTCATCAAAGAACACTTCTATCGACCGTAGTACTGTATTACGTTCACCAGTAGGATCAGAGACACAAGTTTAGGGAACAATCAGGTGAACAAATCGTCAACGCGGATGTAGCATTTCGGTGTACACCGCCTGTGTTATTCGCGTCACTCCGGTTTGCACACGCGAATAACCCAACACTGACGCCAGTGTACAGAGCTCTAGAGGCCGCCGTTCGACGTGGGACTGCTCCGGCTGCAGTGCTGTGCTGACTGAGGCAGGCGGGGGCGGCCGCAGCGCCTCACCAGCTGCAGCGCCGGCCTCTGCTGCCGCCGTGCGGGGGCGGAGCGACGCCCCGGCGCCGACCGCTCTGCCACTGGGAGACCGCAGCAGCTGGCAGTGGGACAGCTCAGCTCCTTCACTAATACAGTAGGGATGTGAGGTGAAAGTAATACTGCATTCACCTATAAACCCTCTATTGAGACTAAATATCTGAACAGCTATCATTTCTTTCCTTCTGGAAGATAGTATCAGTCATACTTAAATGCCGTTCCGCCGCGTCTTTTAAACATTGCAATATTGTATCGACGCTGTTCACTTGATGAAAGTTACTGAACACCGAATTCAGTACCTATGAAAGACGGAAAAGTCAAACTAATGCTCTTCCAGAAATCAAAACCAATATTTTCATTACAATGTTCATACGACAAATCAGGGTCAGACATTTTCGTTATGGAGTCCAAATGTTTCCTCTAGAGTCAGCCATGAATCTAACTAGTCAGCTAGATAATTTCTGCCTGACTGTCTGTTGACAATCTCTTGCTTTTTTTACCAGACCAGGATGTTTCGTAATATCAAGCAACCAAAAATCTTATATTCTTTTCACAAAACTCAATTTATCCCTGATCATATTCATAACCATTTCATATATTCGTACATCTGGAAGGGGTCGAATTGTCGTCCTTTTACAGAACTGCCGCATAAGCTGCACGTGCTGCGCCACTCTGTGATGCTGTCAGTGGTCACGTGATCACTCTCGCACTCGCAGACGAGCTCCTGCACGCCCACGCAGCCCTGACGCCCGCCAGAATCGTCTTATTCCAGGGGCAGCGGCGACAGGGCGTACAGCTACCACAGCACAGGTAACAGAGCTCGTGAGACCAGACACCTCAACACAAACTGTTGCGAGCCACCTATTAGCAATGACACTATGGGCACCCACACTTCTAACTCCTCTCCCACCCACACCACAGCATCGACTGGTGCCGCCAGGGCTTCTTTCAGCTGGAAGAAGGAATGGCGCGCCCTGGTCTTCAGCGACGGCAGCAGATACTGCCTGCATCCGAGTGACGGTGGTTTGTGCATATGACGAAGACCTGGTGAGTGCTACCTCAAAGAGTGTGCTCTTCCGAAACATAATGGCCTTACTGTGCCGTTCCTGGAGAGGACGTGCAGAATGTTGTTAAACCTGCTCTTTTGCTTTTCTTGTAACAGGAAGATGGTGTGCTGTTCCAAGAGGATAATGCTCGCCCACATACTGCTCATCGAGCTCAATGTGCCCTGCAAGACGTGTGGCAACTTCCCTGGCTGGCATGATCTCTGGACTCCTCTCCAGTCCAGCAGGTGTGGGGTATGATGGGACGACAAGTGACAGGTGCGACGTGTCAAGCGAGAACTCTTACACAACGACGTGACATCACGTATCGCAGGGCCGTATTCGCCACCCATACTATCGATGACACAGTCAGCGCCTGTGTTGCCGCCCGTATTGGCTACGCCACTTGCTAATATGGATGTCTCAGGTTGGGTCGATGCCTGGTTCGTCCAACCGTGTGTGCTATTGTGCTAATCGTCTGTATGTGTTACCACTTCATGTACTCCATATGCAGTGTTGCAACAATAAATCTTGAGTGACCTATTAACCTCCAAAAGCTCCAATTTTTTTTCTGGCAGTGTATTAGCAACCATGAGCGGCAACATTTGCAGACAATAATCCTATACTATGAGATCATCAGCGTCCATCTTCCACCTCTAGTCCACGCTCGCCATAGACATTAAATCACGAGTAACTTATAGTTATAATAGATAACTTCACACAGAAATGTCCGTGGAAGCCCTGTAGGCTTGTTATAGCTCTACTACTGATGTGGCGACAATGGTTTGCAACTCATATAGGGTGTGGGGTTACAAGCTCAGACGTCTAGGTTATAATTAATAAGTATTAAGGAAGAATATTAAAAAAATGGCAGTTCAAATTTGCCGAAACTAGTCATCACTGTACGATCAATTGCGATTTCGGCAAATAAAGTTTTCGAATCAGAACACTTCATCATTTAAAGCTATAGAGAGTCTTCTACAAGACTCTCTCTGTGCCAGGTAATCCAATAGATGTGACTTTAATTATAATGAATGTAATCCAAATAGAGATGTACAGGACGAATCAAAAAGGAATTTGCAACTTTAGAATGATATAGAAATGTATTGAGATAACTTATAGAATCGGTAGGTGTACGATTATGCAGCAAACAACCTGCATGTACTTCAATCCATCAGTGCCCCATTCCACCACCAGGAACGCCAGCGTTGCGCACAGTTAAGATGGCTGCTTTCACTGGTGTGGAGCGTGCCCGCTGTGTGTCCTGGTACCATGAAACGAAATCTGCAATAACTGTCCTGTGGTTTCATTAAAGACCTTGCGTATGTTCCTCCCGTAGCAAACAATTCGGCCGACCTGGAAAATTTAATCTACGCTGCCGTTGCTCAAGTTTCGCCCGATTTGCCGCAATGTGGGAAGGGGAAGTTGACTACCAGTGGGGTGTGTCCCGCATCATAGATGGTAGTAACATCGAAACGAAATGACACTTTTATGTGAAACTTGAGCTTCTTTGCTACTAAATAACACATCAACCGACTCTGTAAGATATTTCAATATATTTCTGTATCATTCCAAAGCTACAAAGTCCTTTTTGACACACACTTTCTTTTTAGCAATTTTCTAGAATGCTACTGTTGACCAAAGATAAGCTCCGTCTAAACGGTAAATCTTTGAACATTAGCCTTAGCCACACTCTTTGGTTTGTTTACACTCTGTGGAACAAGTGGGAGTTGTTGGCTGTGGAAAGTTTGCTTGGTGCTGTGTGATCAATTGAATGGAAAACATGAACTACGTTCTCCAATGTGGTTTGTGAGCAATGGGTAAACTGGTGGATGTTTATTACTGCAAGTAATACCATCAAGCTGACCTTGGAGGGTAAGTACTTCTGGATACCTCGCCACATTCTGTGCTTCTTTCTATCGTCTTTTCTATCTTCCCAGGACTACATTTAGACATTAGAACAGCTATGCCACAGATGACTGGTCTCGTGACATTTTGTGAAATATCTCATGTGATAAACTAATAATGGGAGGCACTGCCCAGGGAAGTCGGGCTCGAGGACACGATCTGAGACCACGTTCCTCACCAGTGTTGTTGAGGCCACAACTACCAATCATTCCTACTTTGCATTTTCTCTCTTCTCAAAAGTTAAAAATTTTATAATTTTAGATTTGTAAATTTGATGTATTATAATTTCGAGAAGTGATTACAACTGTATCTTATACAAAAAATGACAAAAGACCTCCACGCGGCAGTGCACGGGCAGCGCTGCCCGTGACGTCAGCAGCGCAGCCAGACGCCGCGATGAGGCGGGGGCCGAGTGCACTGAGTGGAGCACTGAGGTCCGCAGAAAGTTGTCAGACGGCGGACCCTGGCTGTGCAAATGCAGGCTCGCAAAAGAAAGAAAATGCAGCCTTTGCTGGAGTCACTGATAGCTCGGTTAACTCGCGCCGGTCTTCCAGGACGCTTAGCACGATGCCGCAGCCGTGGCGGCTACCTCGGCAGTGAGCGCTCAGCCCCCACTGCCTGAGAGGACAGCGCCGGCCGCCACCGTCAGCTGCCGTCAGCCTCCGAGGCACCTACTACGTTGTTTCACGCGGCTGCACAGACAATTTGTTGTACTGCATTTGCGGCATTCTTAGTGGCCTTTCCTCCACGGAAAGCGAGCTGCCAGTAGTTTGTACCGCTCAGAAGCCGGTGAGTCGGCAGCTTGGCGCCAACCAGCTTTTCAAAGGCTTTTAACAGAACAGCCAGCAACCAGCTAGATCTATCGGACTTACTTAATTATAATTACCTCCGCGATTTTCCATGGCCTATTTCTAGACACAGATTACAAACGAGACATTAACATGGAGTTACCTCTGGCGCCAAAAGTTATGTAATTTCTTCTGATAATCCGTTAGGACATTGAGGTGTGCCTCAAACAAGACTATTTAAGGGTATGGAGACAACCTCATGAATACATGTCAGCAGGGGACCAACCGTTCGAGAGGCTGGAGGCTCAGGAATGGTGTGGAGCGTTTTCAGTTGCAGTGACATGGGACTCCTGATATGTCTATATACAATTCTGATAGGTGACACGTACATAAGCATCCTGTTTCATCATCTGCATCCATTCATGTCCATTGTAAAGTCCGACTGGTACCGCGAGAATACACGCATTTATACACTGCTCCTCTTACATTCAGATACCAGCACCTCAGTCTGTCTGTAGCAGTCGCTAAGGTGCAGTATAAATCATCCAAATTCCCCACACTCGAATGTTTTATTTAAATGCGCATATCCCCTGAAGTTGATTAAGTCATAGCTTCCCTGTACATATGCACTGTTGAAACCCTCCTTCAATACATTTTAAAATCAGTTGGTGATTGTAATGCACCACACTCTGTTGTCATCTACTTCTTTGTATACTCCCTCATGCTGCACAGATAGTCCTGTGATGCCAAAAACACGTCGAAAGTTTTCCATTTCTGGACCTGCACTGACGCTTTTAGATAGACTAACAGTCAGAGTATATGTGTTGGTGAAAAACAGTACACTTCTGCAACTTAACTGAGACTTGCCGACTTGAGGAACTTCTGATCTCTGTGTGAAATAGTTGAAAGACTGCAGGTCTGATAAATCTGGAAGATACTCTGTGGCTTGTTGCTGCATTCCAGCTGGAGTTCATTGGCCTGGTGTAAAAATACATAGGTATTGCCGAGTATGTTTGGTTTTTCGGCCCATCCCTGCTGACTGCACTGTGTGACGTTCTTTTCACTATACAGACCAGAAATGATCTTTATTGGGCGAGAACAGTGTCGGGGAGGGGAATGTAGGGGGATTGGAGAGGGGAGGGAAGGGTGAGTGGATGGGAAGGCGACATACGGATATGTGTCTGCTGTAATATGACACCGGAAGAAAAGTACTGACAGATCCTGAGGCAGCGATTTCGCTCGTGCAGTCTCTTAACGGATGAACGCAGAAAAGATTTCTAGATATGGGAGTGGAACGCAAATTTCATAATAGCAGAACCCCTTACGTTGCACTCGACAGCGAGTGTTCATGAGAGACAAAGGTATCGCCAGGAGTGCGGCAGAACGTAATCTGACAGACAGGATGAGCTGATGATGCTGTAGTGTACAGGGACGTCTAAGTGTTGAGTGATTGTGGGATGATACAAGATGACTTAAGCAAAATTTCTAGTTGGTAAGATGAATTATAGTTAGATCTAAATGTAGAAATATTCGAATACAGAATTAGCAGCGCGCTACTTGACATTCACGTCGATGAAATATCTAGGTGTGACGTTGCAAAGGAATGTGAAATGAAATGAGCATGTAAGGGTGCAGCGGAGAAGGTGAATGCTCGACTTCGAGTAGGAGAATTTTAGGAAAGAACGGTTCATTTGTAGAAGACAGAATATAGGACACTAGTACAATCCGTTCTTGAGCACTGTTTGAGTGTTTTGGATCCGCGCAAGGTCTTATTAAGGAAAGACGTCGAAGCAATTTAACTGTGCAGCCAGAGTTGTTACCTCCAGAATCGAACAACATGCTAGTGTTATGGAGGTGGTTTGTGAACGAAAATAGGAACCCCTGTAGCGAACACGATATTATTCCTAGGAAAATTATAGAGGAAATCTAGAGAACCGATATTAGAAGCTGACTGCAGAACGATTTCACTGACGTCAACGTCCATTTCGCTTAAGGAGCACTAACAGAGAAATTAGGGTGTCTGTGGAGTCATGGTGAAGAAGTGGGATCTAGAGAAGATAAGATCCAACAAAGAACAAATGCTGTCACTTGAGTTTCTAAACACATTAAGAAACAAAAGAACTACCTGATAACGTCAACGAGTACTGGAATATGCTGAAAGAAGAAATCATTAAAGCAGGACAGCAAAACATAGGATATGTAAAACGGAAAAGGGGAAAGAAACGTTAGGTCACACAAGAAATGATTTCGTGTGTGGAGGAGAGAAAAAAATTTAAAAACAAGAACACTGAAGATGCAAGAATGATGGACCGAAGGTTAAATAATGAACTGCAAAGAGAAACAGAGCAGGCTAGGAAAAAATGGCTAAGAGGAATGTAATGCAATCGAAGAACTGGACAGGAAGGGAAGATACGACTTACTGTACAACAAAGACTATGACATGGGATTAAAACAGAGCAGTAAGTGCTACTATGGAAATTTTGAGTAAAGACGAAGAGGTAGTGTACAAAGATCGTGACGATGTCCTCCAGCGATGGGAAGAATATCTAAAAGAGCTATATGACACAGATCGCAAACCAGAAACTGTGGAACTTGAATTACTCAACAGTGTAAATCATGACCAGAAAGGAAGGCCCAACCATCATAATGGAAGAAGTAATGTCTGGCATAACTGCAATGAAAAATGGTAAAACTGTAGGTACAGATACCGGGAGAAATATTAAAATGCTAGAAACAAGATAAAATAAGGGAAACATTGAGGTTATGAATAAAATATGTGACAGTGGTGAATGGCCTGAGGACTTTCTGACAAAACTAATGATTCCATTACCGAAAAAAACAAGGAATCAAGAAATGCAGTGAGCACGGGACAATCAGCCTTATTTCACATGCTGCCAAAATGATGTTAAGAATAGTTAATAAGAGACTTTAAAAATTAATGGAGGAGAATCTTGGCGAGGAGCAGTTTGGCTTTAGACGGAATACGGACACCAGAGATGGAGTGGGGCTCCTACGACTCTTGGGAGAAAGGTTTATTGAAAAAGGAAGAGACCTCTAAATGTGCTTCACCGATCTAGAAAAGGCATTTGACAATGTGGCTTGGGACAAACTGGCGTCTGAAATGAGAGAAAAGAGAGTGGACTGTAAAACCAGACGACTCATTATATCTTAATCAAAAAGCCTCACTTAAAATGAGAGGAGAAAGTACAAACTGGATCGGACTAGGAAAAGGAGTAAGACAAGGATGCTGTCTATCACCTAACGTTTTCAATCTCTACTTGGAAAATATGATTGCCCAATGCACATTAGATGACAAAGGAGTAGAAATTGAAGAAGAGTAGGGTGTTTGAGGTTTGCTGATGACATGGTTCTTCTAGCCACAGGGGAAAAACAATTACAGGATTTAGTGGATACCATTGACGCCATTATGGAATGAAAATTAACACAAAGGAAACAAAAGTATTGGCACTAGGAGAAAATAAAGAAATAAAAACTATGCTGAATGGAGAAATATTAGAACAGGTGCTAAATTTTAAGTATCTTGGAAGAAGGATAGACACCGACTGGAAGTGCACCACAGAAATGAAAACAAGGATAGCAGTGGTAAAAGAGGCATTTCATAAGAAAAGGAGAGTTTTATGCAGCAGTGTGGACAGAGAACTGAGGAAAAGATCAAATGTTTTGTATTGAGTGTTCTTCTGTATGGCCTGAAACATGGGTTTTGAGGAATAAAGACCGAGAAAGGCTGGAGGCTTCTGAGATGTGGACATGGCGGAGTATGGAAAGAATAAGTTGGATGGACAGAGTAATAAATGAAGAGGTATTGAGATGAGTGGGAGAGAAAAGACAGTTGCTAGATGTAATAAAGAGAAGGAAAAGAAATTGGATTGGGCATATATTAATAAAGAATGACGGACTGATAAAAACATGTGTAGAAGGATATGTAGAAGGGAAAAGGAAGCGAGGAAGGAGGAGATTTCAGATACTGGATGACGTAATGGACGGTACAACATACCGCAGCTGTAAGAAGGAGGCAATGGATCGCAGAAAATGGAGAGGCAAGGACCTGCTAATATAGCAAAAAACTGATGATGATGGAGGCATAAAGAGAGTCGCTTTTCCCTCTCTGTATTTACGAGCGTAACAGGAAAGAAAATGACTAGTGATGGTGCAAGGCAACTTCCACCATGCACCATATTGCGACTTACGGAGTATGTGTGGAGTTGTAGATGTACATCTGCATCTACACCAGTACTCCGCGTGACACCCGGCGGTGTGTGGCGGAGGGTTCTTCTAGCATCACTAAGTGAAAGTCTCTTTAGTGGGCTTGTCGCTTTGTCTAGGTGTTCTGCAAACAAAACACAGTCTTCCCTACAAGATTTTCTATTTGATCGTTCCTATTTAAGTTGGCCCTAATTGTAATACCTTGGCATTCAGCTGAAACGGCACCCTTTCGATTTGTGTGACTCATCGAGTAAAAGAAATTTAACGGGTTCCTTCTAGTTCTACTGTGGATGACATAACACTTTTCATTATTTAGAATCAAGTGCCACTTTACGCACCGCGCCGGTACACTCTCTAAATAATTTTGCTATTGCTTTGATCTTCTGATGACTTTACTAGATGGTAAAAGTCAGCATCATCTGCAAACAATGGCTGCTCAGATTGCCTCCTAAATCGTTTTTATAGATTGGGAACAGCACAATGACTACAACACTTCCTTGGCGAAGGGCAGATACCACGTTTGTTTTACTCGACGACTTTTGCGAACTCTCACCAGGCTGAAAGGAATACGGCGGTCATCCGGATGAGAGGCGTCACGCCACGCTTCCCGTGGTTTGGCCGTCCTGCGGCAGACTTCCGCTGCGCGCGCCGTCATATTGAGCGCGCGCTCCCTGCGGCGCGCACTGCTTCTGTTTGCTCCCAAGTGTCGACAGCGGACAATGCAGCCGGCGGGCGTAATTGCCACAGTGGCAGCTCTGCTTGCAGCAAACGGGACCTCCTCGGTGCTGGATTGCTTATGCTGGCACATGGACAAACGCTCGGCGTTCAGTATCGGTGAATATGTGCTACGGTTGCAGTACTGTCACCGTTCCGGTAAGTGCTCTTTCGTGCTGTACGGATTCATAAGACGTTATGCACAGTCCACTTATCAAACACTCACAGACGGCTTGGCTTACATATGCTGTTATTAAAAATTATACGTTCTCTGCCTGACAGTGAAGGACTACGTTTATTATGAGGACGCTCAGCTAGGTATCCATTCTTAAGGAATACGTATAGAAATGACATTGGTGTAACAGGGTGACGAGAACTGAAGGAAAGTGATGGCGTGCAACCGAATGCGAAACAGCCTGTCGTGGAGCTTATCGTAAAACTGGCTGTCCTTTAAGGCGTTGCTGCAGGTAGTGTTATAATATGTTTCATACGCACAGAAAAGACAGACATCTGGAGGTACTATTCATCTGGTGGTTCCAAGTGGTACGAACTGCTATGTCACACACTTTCCAGGAGCGGTAGCTTGTTCTTTAGGAGTACGATTTCTATGCACAGCCTAGGAATCAAGAAAAAACACTTATTTTGGCGAGCTATTGGCCAAAAGCAGTGATGATACAATAGCTGTAGTTCTCTTACGTCTGTTCTCCCACTCTTATTTGCTGTGACGGAAATATTCCCTACGACCCTTGCCAAAATTACACACACGAGAAAGAATCAAAGGACGCAGAGCAATAAATAGCGTTCCAGCCACTTTACCATCTGGTTAATCAGTCGACATAACTGTATACGAATGCGAATTGATAATAGATGATCTTGATTGATCTGTCTTGGTACCTCTAATTTCCAGGGTCCCTTTCATGTACGTTTCCTCTTCAAAAGCCGATTGGCTGCAGTTGAAAACAAATTCCTTGCTCAACGACGGGGCAAATTTGCTTATCTCATCTACAAATATTTCGGTCGATCCTGTAGTTTGCTGTGCATCGTCAAGTTGACGCTTTCTTCGAAATTTCATTATCTCACGTCTCACACTTCTGTATGCACTGTTTGACGTCATGGAAGCATCCACTGCCTCTCTTGAAATCTCTATAATGTATGTCGACCATCCTTGAAACGCGCAAACACCAGTTTTTTTGAGAAGTGTGCCTTGTCCTCCGTTGAATGTCTGTAGTTTTCCTTACACACTAACGGTCATATTTCTGCTGACTTGTTCAAAATATGTTCGTAATTGTTCTTTTGCTATGCTGTCTGCGATTTTCCAAGTACGTGATTATGTTTAGCATCCGCTCCTTGGACAACGACTGTCCTTCACTACGTGTGACTGGAAACGGGAGCTGCGGCCCTCTGTCCGACAACGACGATGAAGTACAGCACACCTGTTTCAGTACAACTTTCTAGTGCCGTGCACGTATCGCCATCACTGCACTCCTCTTGTACATTGTTCGCACGACACCACGCATTCCACTGACTCACGCGCCACTTCTTTCACAATCAGCGAAATTTCTTGAGTTCCTTTCTGATCAAATCTCGACTTTGGCTACTGTTTCTGAAGATATAACGCAATGTTTGCTTTGTTTATCGGCGCCATTGCTCTGCTTTGCATCAACAGCACTAGCACTGTAGCACTGTCGTGAGTTACTCGTCGACTAAGCAGTTCAGCCACGCTCCGTAGCCTCGTGCTGTCGACATCGTTTGACAGCTCCAGTCCCGCCCCCCTGCTGGCATCATCAGCCAGTGTTGTGTTAGCATAGTGGGCAACATGTGGGCCGCCGAATGCTGTCACATCTGACATGCAAGTGCATGTCCGGCTTGTGTCTTTACCCGTAGCTTACAGCAAACACGGAAAATAAAATGGGTTATTCGTAGGAGTTGACCAGGAAATCCTAATGTTACTTTTACAAACATTTACATTAAAAGAGCTGCAGGATGCCTTACTTCAGCTTTTTCACCTTTGCTTTACTTCTAAGCTTTAAGCTGTGTGACCTAGGGAGATGTACTCTCGCAATTTCATTACTCTACAGTAATTACATTTTTTGTGCTGCAATTTTTTTCCGCCGGTGTATTGCTGGCGAGCTTTCCCAGCGGTCCTCTCTGCTGAAGGAACGCCCATAAACTTACTCGCGGAGGTTCAGAGGACAAAATGAACCTTAGTAGTCCCCGCGTAATGCTTTCAGACATACGCATGCTATCTGAACAACTTAAAATTTATCATACGATAAAAACTGAAAATGCAGATAAAACGACCTCATACGAGGCAGAATTGAATGGCGATAGTTTAGTTGCACACATTTGTAATTTGCACAACCAGCTCTTTTCTGGGGCTTGTACAGTTTCCAGACATTAGAGGTTCCAGGCTGTGGCGGAGTGTGTTCCCACGGCCGGAGAACGCGAGCGGCCCGCGGCGCGAGTCGCCCAGTGCGGGGGTGGGGGCCGTGGCCCGCTGCGTGGGAGGCCGGCCTGCCTGCAGCCAGACACGCAGGTCGGGGAGTCGTGGGGGAGGCGCGCCAGTCGGCCGTAAACACACTTTCGCTTAATCACAATAGGAGTAGTTTCCTTTCGTTACAGTGATTGTCAGGGAAAGTCCCTGAGGCATTGGCCGTAACTGTGGCATTATTCCAGTGATGGAAGCTTCAAGTATCGCTGCACAGTTGACGGGGACAGGCCCTCGCGAGAATACATCGCAAGTTACGGAGAGCGCCAAGTGAGTCAGACACGACGAGGCGGAGGTCTCCGTGTTGGGTCAGGAGCGTGGACTTCCCTCTGTACGAGTCAGTTACGTTCATTGATATCAGGTGTGCATTACTCGAACGTTCGCAGTGGTTAATTACAAGTGGCACACCGCAATGGCGTCCCGATTTTTCGGTTAACAGTAGCAGCTGCCCGCAGTCCCATCAGAAGCGACTGTTTGTATGTGTACAGCCCGGTAGCCACACCGAGAGCGAGAGACGTCTTCAGAATTAGCAGTCTCACTGGGCAGGTACGGAACTTTCAGAATGTTTACCGGCGAGGTCAGCTCACCGCCGAGGTAGCCTCAGCTGGACTGCCTTAGCGAAGCGGATCTGACGAGTGTAGAGGCGCGGGCTAACCGTCTGTTCCTTCACAGAGACATTACGCTTTCTTCTTTCCTTTTGCTTCATTTTGCAGTCTAGCTCACTGCAGGTTTTATCGCGCATTTGCTCAAAAAGACGTGAGTCCCTCGTGAGGGAATGAGCAGGCAGAATATCTTTTGTGTGTCCAGACACTATGCCATAAACTTTCTGGCAGGTGAGAACAGATCAGCGCTTTTTAGTGCAAAGCCACTCTCTGCCACTCAGTGCCTTCATATCTGCTTTTTTTGCGGCGAGGAACCGTATGTCAACCGCACTCGCATATCGGTCGACAATTTAAGTACGATTATTTCTAAAATGATCTGAACATTTGATGAGTACTTAGCTATAACATTTGTTTTCTCCCTGCTCCGTAAGCGCTGAACGTTCCCACACAAGTACAAAGGGACAGAAGTGCAACTACTGCCTCGGAAGTGTACAGAACAACGAATGGCAGCGCCTCTGCTACTTACCTAATGAGATACCAGGGATAGACACGGCTACAGCTAAGAGGAAAATACAGCTCAGAGGCGAATCCCAGAGATTAAAGCGAGAGGAGAGTGGTATGCCGATTACATCATTGGGAATTCCAGCTTTTCTGGCTGCAGTTATTTGACTGTGACGCAGTACTTGGCAGATAGACTGTGATGAGACAGGCTAAGTGTGCGGCGCTCCAGGAGATGAGAGTACAGAATGCCCGGGGTCGTCATTCACGGCCCAGCCTGGACTGGAGATCTGAAGTCACCAGGAAAGGCTCCCACCGGCTGCCGCTCCAGTCTGGAGCGCCTTGCCGCCTGCAGCCCAGCTGCCTCTCGGCCAGCCTGGAGTCTCCTCTCCAGCCCCGCACTGCCAGCTCTGACACCAACGTCAGACTGTATCTGCTCTGGCGTTCTGCAAAGATCTATGAGCACGGGTCCATATGTCTTATTCCCAATCTCGCCAATCAAACCAGTTAACGATAAGTGTGATTTTCACTTAAATATTACTGTCTGCGCCTAGCCAGGTACATCGCACGCTCCTGTGGTAGCGGTGCTAATTCTGTCAAGCTGGGGCAGAACAGCATGGCTGACATGCGACATTAAATTATTTTGTTGAAAGGATGTCGAAAATATCGCAAGCGAGCTGCCTCAAGGACTCAGAAATGTAACAGTTGCTATCAGTGTAAGCAATTACCAAGTGGCTCCCCGTGAGATGGGCGAGAATGTAACGTGGCATTCTCCGCTCTGCTCAGGGCCTCGATGCACGGATCGTCCACACCGATGCTGCAGTCAGAACCTCGGCTCATACGGAATGACGGCACAGTGTCCAGTGTTGTACTGTCGGCGCAGCTCTGCCCGCTTCCTCGTCAAGGGGAGCCGCAGCAGTGGCCGCCGTGCTGACAGTCAGCTGACTTGTTGACCTTTTGCTTGTAAAAGTGTGCAGCACACCTCACGCCGTGTCGTTGGCTGCAGCTCTCTTAGTGTTTCACTTTCAGTAGCTGCTAGTACTGATGAGCATATGAGTAGGCCATGGAAGCTCGTGAGTCAGAGTCCAGACCTCGAGGTGACTGAAGAACGTTTTGCAGATTTGTCACCGGGATTCGCAACGTGCGAGAGACTGGAGCAGCCGCTCACCAGGTGGTCAGCTGCGCAGCGCCTGGCATACCGCATCTTGGACTCCGGACTGCCGCCGCCGCCAGCAGGTGGAGCGGAGGAGGGAGGGGGGTGCGCCGGCGCCCTGGCGCAGCTCCGCCGCCTCACGTGGCGCAAATCCTTGAAACTCCACTGGAAGCTCGACTGCCAGGTCGCTGACGACTGTATCCACTCCCGCTGTGTACCGAGGTATGTAGACCACTCGACGCCATTACTACTAACCGTACAACTAATTCTTTCCTTAAATTTATTATCAATGCTGTCACCTACTTTTCCTATTTTGCGATGCTAACTATCTGTCAATAAGGGCACGTTAGTGAGACCCAAAGAGGAAGCGCGCTAATACCTTCTGCCGCCGCCTCTTCTGTTGACACTTTCCACCGAGCAGTCAATGGAATGTGCCTCGTGGCATACGTCTCTCTCCGCTCGCTGTCTCCGCATATCGCTACAGCAGACAGTAAATGATCTGATGATGACAGTCAAAGACTGAAAGCGGCAACTGACAACAAAAGCTTTTGCGATCGAGACTGCTAGCCTTATTAAAATTGAATTTATATCCCTATTTCCCAACCGTATTATCAAAAATCAATAAAAGTACAGTGTCGTTTGAGATGACAACAGCAGTAGCTCGATGTCGTTGATAGTTGTAAATCAGTTCAAAAGTGAACAATAAACACTGCAAGTGGCTAAATTAATTACTTTTCGAAAGAAGCAATTATAGAGCCAACACCCTGCACCACCAGACTACAGTAATACTCCACAACATTTGCTGTATATACGTAATTAAAATCTCTAACAAGGCAGCAGTCAGCAACAGTAAAATTATGGAAGCCATAGGAATCGAACAGCCAACCAGTGGCACGTCAGATGTTTATTCACACTTTTACCTTGCTTTACTGTTCATTAAGCCATGTGGCTATACCTTAGCATTTATATGGGTCATTTTAGTGTTGACTGAGCTTTATGACCTGTTTTCTCTTTTCACACAATAAGTTTACACACGTTACTACTTCTTCCAAGGAAGAAAGGTTTATATCTGTTTAAACCTAGGTAAGGATTCGAATAAACTTGTGAAGTACAACTAGCTGGTGCATGACTCCCATTCTTTCCATACATCATTAAGTTATAGTAAGACAGTCAGAGTCAAGCCAACTTTTGCTTCAAGGATCATGAAATGGCATCACGGTATTACCGCCTCTAGCCTCGAAGACTTCGTCAACTCGGCGGGGAAGAGAGTTCCGGAAGTTTCTTCAGATACGCAGCATCTGCCCGAGGCCTCCCACTGCTGCATCAGATCCCGCAGAGCTACCAGTGTGTGGGGATGTCGGCTGCCACGTCTCAGCTGCTGTTCCAGACAGTACCGTACAACGTCTGCGGCTCTGAGACCAGGTTGTCTAGTGGTCGCCTCGAGGTGCTGTAGGGCGCCTGAGTGTTCGTGAAACCGGGAGTGTATGCACGCAGCCCTGGGAACACGACTGTGTGTGTCATCTTCTACAGCGCAAGTGTCCAGAGAATAGGGTAACACTTCGTCACCGACAATGTTGAAATAAACGTGCTGGTTCAGGTTCACACTGACCGTAGTGACTGAATCCAAGTCACGGCGACAGATACACCCCTATGACACCATGGAGCCACCAGTGGCTTGAACTGCATCCTCTATAGGCCGTCAGCCCCATCGCCACCTACATAATTTCAGAAGAGGCGAAATCGCGCGACTCGTGTGACGCACCTCCACCCAGCCACTGTCCGTCTCTGCGTGGTTTGGCCCACTCAAGACGCGCAGCTGTGTGTGTCTGTGTGAGCGGCGGTCGCTGACTCCAAATGTCGAGTCTGTGCAGCCACCTTCCGAACGATTGTTAGGCAGCTGGTTCAGATGGAGATGCTTTGCCAGGCATTGGCAATTTGCGTCTCGTTTGAAACCGATCGCCAGTCACTTGGAGTGACAATCATCAACAGCCCTGTCGGCTAGGATCTTTTTACGCCACTGCCTCACATCACTACGAGTGGTTCACCATTCGTTGCAGATACTTGGACAGTCCACATTGATAGACCAACAGATCGTGTAACTTCACTAGTGGTGTGGTCGTGGACATGTCCAAACGCAAAAATTCCTTTCTGCAAATTCTCGACATCTCCACGTCGACGCAGCTGAACGCCCTGATCCCACGCGAGCGACTGGCACGTACACACCGGATTGTCACCTCACCGTCACCACTGACGTCAACGGTGGAGCGTTGCAGCACGGCATCGAGCCCTCCAAAGCGACCTCTGTGCTCAATTAAGTGGAGGCATAGCATTTCGTCTGATGAGATTAGTTCATGCTTTCTAGAAGGTACACTTTTAGTCAACACTTAATTCGTCTATGATAAGCATCAGGTGGGAAATAACTTAGTAGTTGGCGACTTCAAGCACACTTTGTTCGTTTTTAATTTCACTCATAAATGGTGTACCATAATCGGTGGATTACTTTCTTTCTACAAAAGACATATCGTTTTACGATCGCCACCCAAGTGTTGTTATTGCTGTCAGAGGCATATGTGTACTGTTCACTGGACATACACCAATTTCAAATCTTAGTTCCTCATTTGCACATAATGACATTTTAATATCATAAAGGAAAACGTTCCTGATGTTCTGCAACTACTATTTACATAATCACGGACTAGGATTTATGTTCTTATGCTGAGATATGATGGGTTGTGATTAAATTCGTAACATCTGCTTAACATTGGGAAAATCCGTTGTGATATTATTTTCATGCTCTGTCGATCATCGAACGATAATTCATTTACTTAGTTTCATTTTCTGTCAAATATGGTTATGTCTCCGTCATACACACATGAAAAAAGTTTTGCATCACCCCAGTTCCCAGAACTGCTGAAGATAGACGTTGATTGCGGATATTGTATCACAGTTACAGTCCCTTCGACTGTTCAGAGATGTCACTAAACCCGCCCAAAGACGTAAACAACCGTGCATTAGCAGCGCTTATGACACGGAAGGGGTCCGACAGTTGCAGTCGTCCTTCCACCAGGAAGGAGGTACACGGCTGGTGTTGTCTGTAGTCCAACCATGCCTAGACGGTCAATACCGCGGTTCGATCGCGTCCGCATTGTTACTTTGTACCAGGAAGGGCGCTGAACAAGAGAAGTGTCCAGGCGGGTTGGAGTGAACCAAGGCGATGTTGTTCGGACATGCAGGAGATACAGAGAGACAGGAACTGCAAATCACTGGCCTCGCTCAGGCCGCCCAAGGGCTACTACTACTTCAGTGGATAACCGCTACCTACGGATTATGGCTCGGAGAAACCCTGACAGCAACGCCACTATGTTGAATAACGCCTTTCGTGCAGCCACAGGACGTCCTGTTACAACTGAAACTGTGCGCAATCGGCTGCATAATGCGCAACTTCACCCCCGACGTCTGTGGCGAAGTCCATCTTTGGAACCACGACACCGTGCAGCGCGGTACGTGACCCACCAACCAATCAGAGGGATCTACGCCGATTCGCCGTTGAGGAGTGAGACAATCTGGACCAACAGTGCCTTGAAGAACTTGTGGATAGCACGCCACGACGAATACAGGCATGTATCAATCCCAGAGGACGTGCTGCTGGGTATTAGAGGTACCAGTGTGTACAGCATCTGGACCATCACCTGTGAAGGTCTCGCTGTATGGTGGAACAACGTGCAACGTGTGGTTTTCTTGACCAATAAAAAGGGCGGAAATGATGTTTATATTGATATCTATTCCAATTTTCTGTACAGGTTCCGGAACTCTCGGAACCGAGGTGATGCAAACTATTTTTTGATGTGTGTATTAAGTAGTGATATTCATCTCAACATATCCATTTCTTACCAAGTGAGCTAATAAGACTCCTGAAACGTTGACCTGTCACATTCAAAAGGGTAATTAGATTAGGAAGGAAGACTCTAAAGCAGTAGATGAGTTGTCTGTTCAGGCAGCCACATAATTGTTTGCAGCCGAAGTAGACAGGACATAAAATACAGACTGGCTAGGGCTTGGAAAACATCTCTGGAAGAGAGTAATTGTTTCGCTGTTTAACTTAAATTTGACCTTTAGGCTGTCATTTCTTAAGGTACTTGTCACGAGTGTATTCTTGTATGGAAGTGAAACATGGATGGTAAGCAACTGACACAAGAAGAGAATATTAGGTACTGAAATGTAGTGCTAGAGCAAACTGCTGAAGAATAGGTGTTTAGATTAAACCATTATGAGAAGATACTGAATCGAATTAGAGACAGTAAAAAATATGCCACAAGTTGACTGAAAGAAGGGATCAGTTGACAGAACACCTGCTGGGACGTCAGCGAATCGTCCGTTTGGTAATGGAGAAGTAGTGTGGGGAGAAAAACTTGTAGAGGGACACCGAGTGATGAGTACAGCAAACAGGTTCAGACGAATGCAGGCTGCAGTAGTGGAGGGGCTCGCACGGGATAGTGTAGCATGGAGAGCGGCATCAAACCGGTCTCCGAACTAACAATGGCAGCGACAAATAACTACGACAATTGTAATGATAACAGAAATGACGTTATTTCTCACTAATCTGAAACCTGAATCTTGCTGACAGGTGGAAACTGTGTGTCAGGCCGGCACTCAAACCCAGTCCTCCTCCTTCTGCGGACACTTCTCACACCAACTGTAGTATCGAGGTATGAACAACAATGTGGGCATTGTCGGCCCGCCTTGATGCAAAATATTTTTGTTGTTCATTTATTTATTTATTCATTGCCCATGTTAGTTTCAGAGACAAATATCGCCATCAATGTAAAACACGCAGAAAATAGCATAGCTATAAAACGGTGTAAAACGTTATTACATGTTTACTGTTTGTTTTTTAAATATTGTGTTCTGTGGGTACTTTCATAATAGCTTATTTATTATACATCACAGCGTGGTTTTAAGATTCTTGTTGGTGTTTGGGGCATATTTTCTGTGTTTTTCTGCTGCCGTTTTTCTCAACATAAATCATGTCATTTGCAACTGTGTGAGCGACTATTAGTAAACAAATACGAAAACGTGAACTTACGTATGTCAGCGTTATGCAGTTGGGACTACGGTAGTGTTGAGGATACAGTTTCGGTGTGTACTAGATTGTTACATAGTTTCTCGTGTACTCATGTTCGCTGGACGGCTTGCAGCTAGTTCTAGACACAGTAAAACGTAACTGTCGCACTTCTTTCATAATGCATAACGTTACGCCAACTTGCCGCTGACGTGTCGCGTGAGAAATGTATCACACGTTGCAAGAAGGTTATGAAAATTTAAGCGCGAGTTCTGACGACTTCCGTTCCTCATTTATGTGTCTCTGTCTTAATGGACGAGTGGTTCTTTTGTAAGTGTGTGCTTTCTGTTGTGTGTCGTGCGTCAGTTCTCTCAGAGCAGTCAAGATTGTGTCATTGAAAAGTGTTGTTTCTTCCTTTATTACGTTTTTCCCTTCCACTATTGCTTTTTGTATGTGATAATTTTCTTCTGTTGTTGTTGGTATAAACAGAAAAACTTCTGGGATAGAATAAAATGACCAACCTAAGTGATTACCAACATAAAGATATCAAAGGAACCCAGAGACATTAATAAAAAGCATCACACGCATCCTCACACAGAACCAGACAAAAAGAATGATACAAACGAATCCTGGAGCTCCACTCTTAACAGGCCTCCCAAAGGTCCACAAACTTCTCACTCTATCAGGCCAGCGGTGGACTTCAGAGAGACACATGTACACATTCCTAGAGAAAGCATACACATACACAAACAACAGAAGCTTCAAAACGCCAGAAGACATAATAGAGAAAATTAAGAACATCGCCCCAACAGCAAAACTTGTATCTTCTGACATTACATCCATGTACACACACATACTCACAGAAGAAACTATAAACACTATAGAACAACAGCTAAAGTACAAGAAATTCCCAGAAAGACAAATAAATGAAATCTCATCCATTCTTAGTCTAATCACTGAACAAAACTACTTCACTTTCAGCAACAACTTCTGTTTGCAAAAAGAGGGGCTAGCCAAGGGATATCCCCTCAGTGGGAAATTAGTAGGCATATTCTTGGATCGTATAGAGAACACAATATTCAACAACTTTCTAAAACAAGATGAGTACAAAATAATTGACTGGTATCGATACGAGGATGACATAATTGTCTTATAGATGAAACACAAAACAGTTGAAGAGCTACACAGTAACATCAACACCTACCTCAGTCCCACTTCACAAAGGAAAGAGAAAAAAAAAAACAAGAATCTAAATTTCTTGAATCTTACAGTTACAAGAAACAAGCACCAACATTATTTTTCCATCTTCAGAAAATCCACATCCACAACCACTGCTACCCATATCTCATCCAACCACTATACATTCAGTAAATATGCCAGCTTTGCACCCATGCTCCACAGGATAAACAGAACACGCCTTAAACTGAAGAATACACACAGAAACTAAATATAATCAAACACAGCCGGCCGGAGTGGCCGAGCGGTTCTAGGCGCTATAGTCTGGAGCCACGCGACTGCTACAGTCGCAGGTTCGAATCCTGCATTGGGCATGGATGTGTGTGATGTACTTAGGTTAGTTAGGTTTACGTAGTTCTAAGTTCTAGGGGACTGATGACCACAGCAGTTAATTCCCATAGTGCTCAGAGCCATTTGAACCATTTATAATCAAACAAATTGCTGTTGGAAATGACTACAAAACAGATACCATAAACAAGCTCAACAACAAGGTAAATATGAAACATAAAAATAGTGGCCACCCACTCAAAAGCACAAGCAAAGAATCTGAAAACCCACAGGCCAAACACACAGACAACACAGCAGACCACATCACTTCAGGAAACGGGAACATATGGTACACACTGACATACAGTAATAAAATATCACATAGAACTGGAAACATCTTGAAAAAGCAAGGGATCCCAATAACATTCTAAACAAACAACATAGTTCATAAAAGGCTAAGACCAGACAAAAGAATCTCAGAAAAATTCAGCATGCTGGAAAATACCAGCTCACATGTAACTGCTATCAGACCTAACCCATAGGAGAAACAATCAAAAATATCCGAACGAAGTACACAGAGTCCTAAAAAGTGACAGCACACATTCCACTTTCGCAAGACACCCAATGAACAAAAACTGTACCTCTACTAATATCGAAAGTGATCTACACATAACAGAATGCACACACACGCAAAAAGACATAAACGAAGAACAGAACTTCCGCTACAATTTTCATAGCGTCCTTGTAACATGCGATACATTTCTCGCGACACATACTAATGGCAAGATGGCGTAAAGTTTTGGATTATGAACGAAGTGCGAAACTTACGTTTTTCTGTGTGTAAAACTAGCTGAAAGCCGTGCCGCGAACGTAAGTACACGCGAAACTATGTAACAACCGAGTACACATCAAAACTGTATCCACAACACTATGGCAATCCCAACTGTGTAACGGTGACATACATAAGTTAATGTTTTTGTATTTGTTTAGTAATAGCCGCTCATACAGTTGCAGATGACATAACCTATGCCGCGAAAAACGGCAACAGAGGCACACAGAAAATATGCCCCAAACACCAACAACAATCTTAAAACCATGCCGTACTGTATAATAAATAAGGTATTATGAAAGTACTCACGGAAAACAGTATTTATATAACAAACAGTACACATATAATAATGTTTTGCAGTGTTTTATAACTATGCTATTGTCTGCATGTCTTAGATATAAAGACCCCATGACCCATTAATGATGGCCACATTTGTCACTGATACTAGATTGGGGAATAAATAACTAAACAACAAAATCGTTTTGCATCCAGAAGGACTCTCAGTTCCCTTTTTTTGTATGCAAACACCATCTGGAAGAGTTCAAAATAAAATTATTCTATGGAGACATGACTCACGACTTGTACTCACAGCTTCAGTTTTGACATTTTCTTTTCTCCGGCACCTCGTTCTCGGAATGATAAGATGTCAGCCACGGCATTTTGGTATGCATGTTCCTGTCTTGGAAGAGGCGTATGAAGAGCTGGAAAGAAGACAGGACGACAGGCAACTCCTACGGACAGCTAAAGCAAGAGATAAGGCGACCAAGGACATAACATCAGTGAGGCCGATAAAGGATAAATCAGGTGTAGTATTATACGACCTTGAGAAAATCCTGAATAGGTGGTGGGAGTACTTTCAAAGGCTATTGAATGAGGAAAATGTATGAGAGAAGTATGTGTGGAGATATAAATGAAAGAATGACCCAAAGCATAAGTAGGAAAGAAGTCCAACATACGATGAAGAAAATGAAAAATGGGAGGCCCTAGGAGCTGACCAAATCCCAATAGAAGCATGGAGAAGTCTCGAAGAACACGGTACTGATATTCTCTGCGATCTAATGCAGAAGATCTGGAAAGGAGAAAGAACGCCGCATGTGTGGAGAAGCAGTATGCTTCTATATAAGGGCAATTATAGAGGGATAAAAGTGATGTCCCACACAATGAAGATCTTGGAAAGGATATTTGAGAGCAGGGTGCGTCTAGAAACCGACGTATGTAAAGAACAGTTTGGATTTATGCTGGGAAGAGGAAAAACCAACAAAGGATGCGAAAAATCTATATATTAACCTGCAAGGAGAACAACTGATGATTAAGAAATTTAAATACCTAGGCTCTTACATAAAAAGTAATGGAGGAGTGGAGGTCGAAATACAGCAGAGGATAAATAGTTATGGATGAACTGGAGGAAACTGAGCTGAGTACTGTGTGATAAGAAGGTTAGCTGCAGAATGGAAGGAAAGTTTTACAAGTCTGTGGTGAGGCCTGCGATGCTGTATAGTGCAAAAACTTGCCCAATTACAAAAGTCCAAGAGAAAAAGATGGAAGTGGCTGAAATGAGAATGATAAGGTGGATGAGTGGGGTGACACGAAAGGATAGACTAAGGAAAGTGGACACCAGGGGAACAGTGAAAGTGGAGCCCATAGGGAAGAAGATCCTAGAAAGTTGGCTGAGATGGTATTTACACGTGCAGAGAAGAGGGGAGTACTATGCGGGGAGAAGAGTTGAAGACCTAGAAATCGAAAAATCAAGGAGAAGAGGAAGACCGAAACTGAGGTGGAAAGACAAGGTAGCAGGAGACCTACGGGACAAAAGATGGCTCAGAGAAGAAGCACTGGATAGGAATTTATGGAAGAGAAGGATTCGGCAAAACAACGCCGACCCCACATGATGCGGGAAAAGGCTGATATGACGATTATGAGGATGACAATGATGTTCCTTTTATTTCTTTGGAATGATTTGGGCAAGCGTAAGTCACAATAGACGGATCAGGTATCCTTGTTTGACAAACGGTTTACGAGCTTTTCAAATCGCTGCTTCTAACCCTCTGACCTTGTATACAGGATGATACTGGCTGTGTAAGTCCCACCAGATGTTCTGATTATGTTACTTCGTGATCTTCCTAAATTACTTCAGGCAAATGCCCAGGTGATTCCTTCCATGACCTCACGGCCAACTGTCTGCTCATCCTCGTTAAACTAGACTTATGGGTGTCCACATGCCTCTATATACATATTTTCAGTTGTCAACCTGTGATGCAACCGATGCCCAGTTTTCATCAAAGACGGATCCTCGAAGGAATAAAATTGCACTACACCTGCTACACGAACCGGGACGAGGGTGCTCAGACAGCCTGGTGGTGTCAGTACCCTCTCCACACTCGTCGCGTGAGCTCGCGAGGGCCGCCTTCCAGGACTGTGGCGGTACAGGCCCGAGGAGCGACGGCTCGGCCAGTGTGTGGGCAGCACGACGAGGGCAGGCGTGTCGCGGGGGAGCTGCGGGGCTCCTGCTGCACGTGTCGGACATTAATGATCTGGCAGACGTAGTTAACAGTCACTGCACAGACGGTGTAGCTGTCCGTAACAAAGTGAACATGGTCAGGGAAGGAGGGGACATGTTGGATTTCAGTGCACACTGTGCAAGGAGCGCGCCCAGAGACGGAAGTTACCAGGTTTAGGCCATTCCAGGAGGCCAAACTACTAATTGAAGATGGCAACGGAAGGGGAGGTGATTCACATTAACTGATGTTGGTGGCCGTTCGTGGAACGTCTCCCAAGAAGGACGTCTGTTCTGCTCGAGGTCTGCATCACGAGAGAGGGAAGCAACCGTGTTCTGCATTGCAGAGTGCTCCAGTGTCCACACACGTGACCTGTATCCCACACACGCTACGGGGTAAAACCGATGGCGTGAATCCACCAGCAGTCTCAGCACAGAGCTCAAGGCGTCTCTTGTCAGCGGCTTCAACTGGACAGAACTGCCACAGGCATGGAACGCACGCAACTTCTGTCACGTAGGCACAGCGTAAGTTACTCTGGGAGAAAACTTGTAAAGATTTAATTGGGCCTTTGAAGTAAATTCTTTAAACCATTTCACTGAAATATTCCTTTACTGGCTATCAGCACGTCCAAACGTACTACCTCAAAGCAAAAGCACCGCCTGTACCTAATCACATCTGGATAAGATCTTAACCTTCGAGCTGCACAGTGTCATTTATCACAAATTTCTTTCTATATGCATTGTTAACTGTCTTACGCATTTTCGAGAACTACTTGAAACTTTTCACGTGTAAGCGCTGTTCTCCCATGCCTATTGCTAAAGAAAGCTGCGGTCTGAGCTGCAACTTAAGGTAGTAGAGGTGCTTTTTCTTTTTCTCTCGTCCACATGTCACACACCGTCCTCTTTTCTTGGTGGCAGGCTACCCAATTGTTTCAACCCACGGATCTTTGAATTTCTCTAGGAAAGTTGCTACGTTGACAGGAAGTGAAGCAACCTTATCTGTTTTGAATAGCTGAAGCCTCGCAAGGGAAAATGCTAAGTCTTTCAAGGAAAATGCTCCTTTTCTGGATTTACCTCATTTGCGTCGAAAATGATTTGAGTTCTTATTCCAGCTATATCCATTACAGAATAGAATACGACCAGTGGCCATCTTCTTGTGACCCTTGCTATGGAATACGCTCTTCCCAGTTGATCGACTATGTAGACCCCTCCATTTGTCACATTGTAATAACTGCCTTATTGCAACAAGTTTGTCAGTTGCTCTCCCTTCTTGTCTTGAGCTTTTGTCATCAAAACGGATGCAACGTGAAAGAAACAGCAGTCTTCTATAGCTCATCACAGCTCCCGTAATCTCCATATTTCTGCCATCTGCTATCCACAGTTCGACAACATTAGTGTGGCTGGCTTGCGTAATCTCAAAGAGGTAAAGCAATCCCAGTAATGCCATTATTTCTTCTTCTGTAGTGTTCTTAGCATCCCTTTCTCTTGAATACTGTACAATTTCTTTCTTAGACTGAGTACAGAAGAGTGTATAATTAATATTTTGTCAATCGTTTCCAGGCTACGTACTGTCCATTTCACTTATGACCTTTCTGGATACACTTTCTGACCCATGAAATATTTTTAGAATATTCTATCTTTTTGTTTTTATGACTACATTACCGCATAATTGATTCCACTTTCATTTTTATCTTTCCTAATAAAAATATAAACAGCGGAGAGCGACTGTTTCCGGTCATCGTCTGAATTTTGTTCCCGTTCGGCATCCGAACCTCGGTCACGTCGTGTGGCAAACTGTTCCTCTTCTTCCTCAGCGTCCTCGCCAATTTCCTTGCCTGATTCAGTGTCGAACCCTGGATCCTCGTCGAGTGGCCACGCAGCCTCCTCGTTGTCGGCCAGCTTTGTTGTGGTCTGTACAGGGTGGCAGGACCCGCTTGTGGACAAAAGGTAACGAGATGAGAGTGAAAGGAACGCCACTTACACGACTGGGCGCGTTGTGTACCTTGTATTCTAAGACAGCACACGCGTTGCTTATTATACGTTTCTGCTGCTCACTTGGACCTATGACAACACAACTTACCACTGAGCTAGCTGCAGCTATAATGAAGGTATAGGTACGGCTGGCAATTTTATAACAACGATGCAATTTTTTTTATTTATTATGCAGAGAATTGGACAAGACAGTGCCATTTGCGGTTGGCGCATTTTATGCATAGTCGCGCTCAATCGAGAGTTAAACTGCAGTGAAGACTGAAAACTTCCTTTACTTGTTTGTAAACGTAAAACTGTGCACTTAAAAAATAAGCAGATAATAGTTATCCTCCACTTGCCATACCAGTGAGTAATATTTGGATACAGTCAGTTTACAGAAACACGTAGATGCACGAAACACAGAAACCTGTAAAGGCAGTCGCAAATATTCCCTTAAAGCCTACCTGTAAATAAAAGTTATTTGAAAACGTCCTGCCTTCAACAAAACGCAGTTTCTTCTTTTTCACCCAGACATGTTTCGGCGAGGCTTTACCGTCATGAGAGGTTCCCTTCATTTTTCTGCCGAACATAGAATATATTCAAACTTCCTGGCAGATTGTGTGCCGGACCGAGACTCGAACTTGGGACCTTCACCTTTCGCGGGCAAGCGCTCTACCAACTGAGCTACCCAAGCACGACTCACGCCCCGTCCTCACAGCTTTAATTCCGCCAGTACCTCGTTTCGTTATCAGGAGAAATAAAACTGGCGTTCTACGGATCGGAGCGTGGAATGACAGATCCCTTAATCGGGCAGGTAGGTTAGAAAATTTAAAAAGGAAAATGGATAGGTTAAAGTTAGATGTAGTGGGAATTAGTGAAGTTCGGTGGCAGGAAGAACAAGACTTTTGGTCAGGCGAATACAGGGTTATAAATACAAAGTCAAATAGGGGTAATGCAGGAATAGGTTTAATAATGAGTAAAAAAATAGGAATGCGGGTAAGCTACTACAAACAGCATAGTGAACGCATTATCGTGGCCAAGTTTATATGACAACTACCTCTGCAGATGACGAAGAAATTGAAGAAATGTATGATGAAATAAAAGAAATTATTCAGATAGTGAAGGGAGACGGAAATTTAATGGTCATGGGTGACTGGAATTCGGTAGTAGGAAAAGGGAGAGAAGGAAACGTAGTAGGTGAATATGGATTGGGGGTAAGAAATGAAAGAGGAAGCCGTCTGGTAAATTTTGTGCAGAGCATAACTTAATCATAGTTAACACTTGGTTCAAGAATCATGAAAGAAGGTTGTATACATGGAAGAACCCTGGAGATACTAAAAGGTATCAGATAGATTATGTAATGGTAAGACAGAGATTTAGGAACCAGGTTTTAAATTGTAAGACATTTCCAGGGGGAGATGTGGACTCTGACCACAATCTATTGGTTATGAACTGTAGATTAAAACTGAAGAAACTGCAAAAAGGTGGGAATTTAAGGAGATGGGACCTGGATAAACTGACTAAACCAGAGGTTGTACCGAGTTTCAGGGAGAGCGTAAGGGAACAAGTGGCAGGAATGGATGAAAGAAATACAGTAGAAGAAGAATGGGTAGCTTTGAGGGATGAAGTAGTGAAGGCAGCAGAGGATCAAGTAGGTGAAAAGACGAGGGCTAGTAGAAATCCTTGGGTAACAGGAAAAATATTGAATTTAACTGATGAAAGGAGAAAATATAAAAATGCAGTAAATGAAGCAGGCAAAATGGAATACAAACCTCTCAAAAATGAGATCGACAGTAAGTGCATCATGGCTAAGCAGGGATGGCTAGAGGATAAATGTAAGGATGTAGAGGCTTATCTCACTAGGGGTAAGACAGATACTGCCTACAGGAATATTAAAGTAACCTTTGGAGAAAAGAGAACCACTTGTACGACTATCAAGAGCTCAGATGGAAAAACAGTTCTAAGCAAAGAAGGGGAAGCAGAAAGGTGGAAGGAGTGTATAGTGGGTCTATACAAGGGCGATGTACTTGAGGACAATATTATGGAAATAGAAGACGATGAAGATGAAGATGAAATGGGAGATATGATACTGCGTGAAGAGTTTGACAGAGCACTGAAAGACCTGAGTCGAAACAACTACTGACGGCCTTGGGAGAGCCAGTCCTGACAATGTGGTGAGCGAGATGTATTAGACAGACGAAATACCCTCAGACTTCAAGAAGAATATAATAATCCTAATCCCAAAGAAAGCAGGTGTTGACCGATGTGAAAATTACCGAACTATCAGTTTAATAAGTCACGGCTGCAAAATTCTAACGCGAATTCTTTACAGACGAATGAAAAAACTGGTAGAAGCCGACTTCGGAGAAGATCAGTTTGGATTCCGTAGAAATATTGGAACACGTGAGGCAATACTGACCCTACGGCTTATCTTAGAAGCTAGATTAAGGAAAGGCAAACCTACGTTTCTAGCATTTGTAGACTTAGAGAAAGCTTTTGATAATGTTGACTGGAATACTCTCTTTCAAGTTCTGAAGGTGGCAGGGGTAAAATATAGGGAGCGAAAGGCTATTTACAATTTGTATAGAAACCAAATGGCAGTTATAAGAGTTGTGGGGCATGAAAGGGAAGCAGTGGTTGGGAAGGGAGTGAGACAGGGTTGTAGCCTTTCCCCGATGTTATTCAATCTGTATATTGAGCAAGCAGTGAAGGAAACAAACGAAAAATTCGGTGTAGGTATTAAAATCCATCGAGAAGAAAGAAAAACTGTAAGGTTCGCCGATGACATTGTAATTCTGTCAGAGACAGCAAAAGACTTGGAAGAGCAGTTGAACGGAATGGATGGTGTCTTGAAGGGAGGATATAAGATGACCATCAACAAAAGCAAAACGAGGATAATGGAATATAGTCGAATTAAGTCGGGTGATGTGGAGGGTATTAGATTAGGAAATGAGGCACTTGAAGTAGTAATGGAGTTTTGCTATTTGGGGAGCAAAATAACTGATGATAGTCGAAGGAGAGAGGATATAAAATGTAGACTGGCAATGGCAAGGAAAGCGTTTCTGAAGAAGAGAAATTTGTTAACATCGAGTATTGATTTAAGTGTTAGGAAGTCGTTTCTGAAAGTATTTGTATGGAGTGTAGCCATGTATGGAAGTGAAACATGGACGATAAATAGTTTAGACAAGAAGAGAATAGAAGCTTTCGAAATGTGGTGCTACAGAAGAATGCTGAAGATTAGATGGGTAGATCACGTAATTAATGAGGGGGTGTTGAATAGGATTGGGGAGAAGAGAAGCTTGTGGCACAACTTTGCTAGAAGAAGGGATCGGTTGGTAGGACATGTTCTGAGGCATCAAGGGATTACCAATTTAGTATTGGAGGGCAGCGTGGAGGGTAAAAATCGTAGAGGGAGACCAAGAGATGAATACACCAAGCAGATTCAGAAGGATGTAGGTTGCAGTAGGTACTGGGAGATGAAGAAGCTTGCACAGTATAGAGTTGCATGGAGAGCTGCATCAAACCAGTCTCAGGACTGAAGACCACAACAGCAACCTCGTCTCCTACCTTCCAAACTTCACAGAAGCTCTCCTGCGAACCTTGCAGAAACTAGCACTCTTGGAAGAGAGGATATTGCGGAGACATGGCTTAGCCACAACCTGGGGGGTTTCTAGAACCAAATTTTCACTTTACAGCGGAGTGTGCGCTGATATGAAACTTCCTGGCAGATTAAAACTGTGTGCCGGACCGAGACTCGAACTCGGGACCTTCGCATTTCGCGGGCATGCGCTCTACCAACTGAGCTGCCCAAGCACGACTCACGCCCCGTCCTCACAGCTTTAATATCGGTACAGCCATTCTTATAAGGGAAGGTATTCCGGTGACTGAAATCGAACGACTAGAATCAGGAAGAGCCGTAGGCATAAAAATTTTTGATATGACCATGCTTAACTTTTACGCCCCATCAGGAAATTCCCATAAACTGGATGGTGCGATGTTTTTTCAAGATGAACTAATTTATTTATTGAGGAAAAATCCGTGTTCTCTTATATTAGGTGGACATATTAACTGTGTTTTAAACCAGAAAGATCAACAACCCAGTTTCAACTACTCGCCACAGTTAAAAAAGTTAGTAAGTGATCTACAACTCAGAGATGTATAGGAACTTCAGCACCCGACATCAGTCGACTTCACGTATATAACCAGCCACTCCCGCAGCAGACTAGATAGAATTTACGTGCCACCAAATTGGGAAAATTTTTTATTAAACGTTGAAACAGTTGCCATGTATTTTAGCGATCACAGTACACTTTTAACTTGTTTTAAGTGTACAGCCAACCCGTCGATTCAGAGGGCAATGGAATTTGAATATATCTGTTTTAACTGGCGAAGAACTGGAACAGGAAATAAGAGTAGCGTGGGCTATGTGCCTCCGCACAGCAGACAAGCACCCAACAGTCACTGACTGGTGGACTAGGAGGGCTAAACCAAGGTTGCTGAAAGTTGTCGTGCAGTATAGTGTAGCGAGGCGCAGGGAGTTGAGGAATACAATGGAGTTTTATTATAAAGTTTTAAGAGACTTATAGCAAAAGGAACATGATGACGTAATTCGTCTGAATGATATCAAAAAATAAAGGACAAGTTATTAAGCAATAAACAGCAACAGATGGAGGGACTAAAAATTAAATCGAAAGCCACATCAGTAGTAGCTGATGAAACTGCTTCTCCGTATCAATTGGTGTGGCATGCTAAAAACAGACGTCAAGCTTTTATTGATGAAGTCCAGACGCATACTGGTACAAGGCTCACATACTAGAAAGAAATACTGGACCAAGTCCACAGGTACTATGACAACTTATATGCCCCTACCACAGTGGACGATGCAGCTCTCGAGGACTTTCTCACTATTTTAGGTCCACAATTGTTGGGAACAGAAAACGCTGACATACTGTCACCTATTACTAAAGATGAAGTGCATGAGGCAGTACGTAACTCACCTCTCAAAAAATCTCCGGGACTTGGTGGCCTCGCTGTGGATTTTTATGCCCGCTACTGGTCTATAATTGGGGACAAGATCACTTCCATGGCGAATGTGGTCCTGACCGGAAAAGCGGTCCCTGCAGAGTTTAAGGAAAGTAAAATAGTACTGATTCCTAAGAGTAAAGGCAAAAACAACTTAAACAATTATCGGCCTCTTTCGCTACTAAATTCTAATTACAAAATAATTTCGCGTGTTATCAACAAAAGATTCCCTGCCTTTTCCAACAAAATATTGAGTCATCATTAATCTTGTTCTCCAACCAGAATGATATTCGAAAGTCTATCTGCATACAGAGACGTCATTGCAATGACGTCAGTGGCAAGTATAAAATGTGCTTTAATCTTTATAGATTTCAACAAAGCTTTTGACCGCGTTAGTCATAGATACCTCTTTGCGGCGCTGTCAAGAATGGCTTTCCACTCTCAGATTGTCAGCATGCTAAGAAAGATTGCAACAGGTGTAAATGCGAAAATAGCAATCAATGGCCAAACATCTAAACCCATACAGATAAGGCGAGGGGTTCCACAGGGCAGTCCCTTATCTATGTTTCTATTTTCCGTATCTTTAGAGCCCTTTCTCCACACTGTCCACGAAGGATTAACAGGCATACCATTGAGTGGTGAGAAAACCATCATACAAGCTTATGCTGATGACGTGGGTATTGTAATAAGGAATAAGGAGGAGACAGTTACACTGGAAAGAGAAATCCAAAAGTATTGTCTAGCGTCGGGAGCGACAACCAATGACAACATAAGTAAAATATTGAATCTGCAGGGCCTAGATCACCTCCGACTGGCATGGGCAAAACAAGACAACAAACACAAAACTTTGGGAATAACCTTAATGGCATGTCCGATGAGGATGACTGCTTTTAACTGGACGGAAGCTAGGAGGAAAGTTCATGGTTCTGTAATGGAGAATATCCATCGAACTGTGGACCAGGTGCGAAAAGTCAGATTCATGAACTGCTGCATTTTGTCTAAAGCGTATTTCACTGCACAGGTATTTCCAATCCCCAAACTAGTAGCGAAAGGGATCATGTCCACTGTTACCAATTATTTATGGCGAGGAGACTTATCCATGGTTGGTGCGACTACCGTTATACTGGATGTCAGAAACGGGGGCCTCGGTTTGGTGGACATTCGAAATAAAGCGTCTGCTCTGTTCCTCAAACGGACTTTCCATATACTCAGAGAGCTTCCACAATGTATAATCGCAAAGCTCTTGAAACGTCCCCTTTAAACAATTATACATGACTGTGCTTAAACTGACACACAGTATTTTGTTAGCGCAACGCAATCTGACTTTCAAAATTCCCTACAAAAGAATGGCCCTGACTAACATTAAACTATACCTTTCACAAATCACTTACCTCACAAAAATCTTCGCTGCTCAAGCTACTGCAATACAGCGAGCGCCACTACTGCCAGCTAAATAAAAGATTCAAACTATGGAAGGCACTAACTACTGATAGGGATAGTTAGCAAATGAAAGATATTAATAGAGAACAATATATAAATATATAAATATAGCAGTTCATGACAAATTTCAAAACTCCGCCATCTCTCTCCCCACATCCACCACTGCTGGCGGCTCACCTCCAACGCGCTGTTCACATCCAGCTGCCGCTGCCCAACACTACAGTGGCGAGTATTACAACAATGCAAAGCAGCCACAGACTGCACACAGCACAGCCAGTGATTTTCATACAGAGGTGGCGTTACCAATAAAAAAACCTAAACAGCCTACTTACATAGCCCCCATGCTCCCCACAAAAAATTTTACAAATTGGATTGGGCAGTGGCCAATACAGATTTGAAAAAAAATTTTCATAATTACAATAACAAAGATATCAAATGCACACACTTATTGATACAATGTTGGTCAAAAGCTAAAAATTTCTCACAGTCCATAAGGACAGTCCAGATTGTTCATCACAGTAAAAATGCAGTGTTTTTCTCAAAGTCTGAGCAGTAAAAGAAAATGCACACAGAAGTAGTGGATTTCCATGCAGTCTTGAAGAAGTAGTGTTGTCCTTCCAACGGAAAGACAGTACTGACTCTTGACATGCATACAGGTCATGGGCCACAACAGAGCAAACCCACAGCAGAGTCATTCGACGTTTTGAAGAATATTGGTAGGTAGGTCATCACAGAGCAGACCCACTGGAGTCCTGGTAGAGATTGTGGTATTGGTGGGCCACCAGAGGTGCAGACCCACTGTAGTCCTTGTAGAGATGGCCAGCAGCCATCTGTTGCGATTGTGCAGGTGCACATTCACCATCGAAGAGTCTTGCGGAGAATATAGCAAGTCCATAAACCACCACTTGTGCACTCACAAAGTTTTTTGGAATTGTCCTTAGAACGAGCAATGCTGTTATCCAGTCCCTTGCTGAATTATCAACACACGTGCAAACACTAACAGTCCCTACTTCTCACATATTGTCCATATACTATGACCAACAGAAATGTGTGCAGTGAAATGTAACTTACAAGTTAATAATAAGATGAACTGGTGTCAATTACAATCTTATAACATGAGAATACAATTACAAAGGTACAAAATACATCATTAAAGAACATAACAATACAGATAACATTTGTAGTAAAACAGGCGTTACAAAAGAATAGAAATAGACATATACGTCAGTGTTACAGGAATTATGACATGAGTACATACATAAAAGATCAGAATAACTTTCGAAACATCAACTTCACACATGAGCATTAACACAAAACAGAATAAATAATGTCTAAGCATCTTTACAAAGTAAATAACACATTATTAATGCCAATTGTATTTGGAAATAACAGTATTCCTGATCATAGTGAATGTCACTTAGTATTAGAAGAGAAAAAAGTTCTATGAAACAGTACACAGAGACAGGAAGAAAACAAATACACAAGCGTACACAAACACATAGTGGGATAACACCAATAGGAAAGGACAGGGTTCGTTTTCAGTGTAACATTTGGTACTGCAGTCCAACCCAAAACTTTATATATCTTTCCTCTTATTTCATCCTTTGTTTCCACCAAAAAAATTGTATCTAAGCATGCTTTCTGTATTTATATGTTCACACATTTCTTACCTCAACATTTATTTCCAAGAAAATCTTACCTAAACCTGTTTTCTGTACTTTTTTTCGTATGACTTCTCAATGCATTTCTTCCAATTCATCACAACTCATTCTCTTAGAGGCTACCCCCTCTGAAGCTAACTTAAATCTACTGAGCTCAGATGCTAAACTAAGGGACGAGGCAATGCAGCAGCACAAAATAAGTAACACAAACAGCAATGACCAAAAAAATGGAAAATTGCAAAGCAAGCTACAGTAAATCTAAATTACCAAGCAATGCAACATTACAACTAATATGAGCCAATGTGCAGCAACAAGAAAAATAAATGAGTAGTAAAACTGGCTTAGCAGAGTAACACAAAGTCAAATTCAGTAACACTATGCCTGGCAAACAGCAGTTTATATCTAAACATGACATAGCTCAAGCAGAAAAAATAGTACACTAAAGATAACAATGCAGATAAGGGAAATGTATAATCACATCTTAATGTCTAAGTAATTAAAGTGGTGCACCACAACCACTTATTGTAAAAGAAATATTACCATGTACTTGAAAAGAATATTATGTACGCAGTTACTGTTACTAGTCTCTTCTTATTGTTCTTTCCTTTCCAAGTGCTCCTTTTGTGAAGAATGTGGGTCACAAAATTATTATTTAATAGATCTGTTGACAGAAAGTGTTCACATTAGCAAATGCATCTAAGTTTATTTTATAAAACTAATGCTGTAACACAGCTGGAAAACAGGTATCAAATGAAATAAGCAATTACGCAAACCAAAGCATAAAAATATCATTCAATAGTCATGTGACATTTCATAAGTTAGTAGAAATTCTCTCAACTCTCGTAGAAAGACGCTTGTCGTAATCAAGTGTGCAGATGTAAAAATATTTCTCGTCATTTCATTAGGCATTTCAGTAAATATCATAAATTACGAGCTCCACAGTATGCTTTCAACAAGGAAATGTCAATAGCGAGGATAATGGCCTCCCCCTTTTTTTCTTCTACCTGTGCTTCCGGAAAGGCACACCTTAATGGCTTGTTCTCCAGGTGTCTGACACAGCGGTGTGCCGACGACCACATGCAGGTGGTCACTTAACTTTCTTACGGAAATATTTACGACAGCAGTTTCCACTATAGTGACAGACTCACATAAAAATATTTCACAGGTCAAGAATTAGCATTGCAAATCTGTAGAAAGAAAATCCTATAAATATAAGTGTCCAAATAAAATATTCGTCAGCATTGTGATACAGTCACGCATTTACGCACATTTCATAACTCTTAAAGTACGATTCTTGGTTTCCAACATACTTCTTATTCCTCATATACGGTAGCATCATCTTATTGATCATAAACATATCTCAACAGCATAGTACACATCGTCGTCGTAATAATAACATCATAACACCTCAGTCAAAGCTCAAAAACGTCGTAGCTTTCTGCAATAATTTCAAAACCTAAAAAAAATTCTCTGCTCATTTCAATAGTGTCATCTACCTAAAACGTACTTTAAAATCATGCTCCCTTACCAAATACATCATTCAAAGCTCTCATAGTATCACAATGATTCCGAAAAAATATGAACAGTTTACAAAGTACAGACAAAATACAGTTTCATAAGTGTGAAGTTACCCAACTGTGTATTGCGTAAATATGTGTCACTGATGTAGTAAAAAAAATGTTTATCTCTCAGTTAAATGATCAGATAGCTGGGTAATTTGTGTGTTAGAGAAATATGGTACCGATGTGTAAAGTTGTATAAGCAAATACCATATTAGCTAGGGTTCCTTGTGGTTGCCACACACATGGTACACAAAGTAAGCGTGTACCCCCCTGAGGATTAATGTAATTATATCCTCAGGTGTTACAGATTACAGCAATGGAATGAAACGTATCACGGAAAACTTTCTTTGTAATTCAAAAATCTTTAAAAATAAATGTTTTAAGTACAAAATTAATCACTCAAATACATGTACTGTAGCGCTAAATGTGCCTTTTGCTGTAAGATAATCTCTGTGGAAGTGTCGTAGTTATCGTCCTCCGAAAGCTAAGTTCTGCAGAAGTCAATGTACTTACCTCATAATACACAAAAGTGAAATGCTTTGCTTATAAATGTCTTAGTTATTACGCTTATTGCCGTGATGAGGAAAGTACTGTGCTATAACGTATTGTTGTGCTGCGGAAAAGGCAGTCTCATTGTAGCTATACCACAAAAGTTACTACTAAAACCTGTTTTACTTTCCAGAATAAAACAGAAAACTGTGCAGATATAAAACACAATCACTGCAAAAGCAACATTGTAAATTGTCACTCATTAGTAGTGTCGTGATAAAATCGTGTAGCTGTCACATAAACTAACCACTGTGCCATCTGGTATCTCACTGAAAGTACTTTAAATCCAGAATATATTTTCAAGTAAACCAAAATGTTGCATTATTAATCTCATTAGCCATACTGGTAAATGTTCTAAGTATGTAAGCCTTATAGTCGTTCCATATCGTGCAACTAACAAGCAAGAATGTACACACACAATAACACTGTGACGTCTGTACACTATAACAATGCATTCGTCATTTCTGTTTCAATAAGTTCTCTTGGTTCTTGACTGGATATTTAACTTCAAACATTGTTGCATCTTAACAGATTGTAAGTCTGACAAGCATACTAGTAATGTAAAGTGAAAAGTTTTATGGCAATGACAAAGTTAAAAAGCAGATTATCTTTCAATAAAGGGTTTTACATTTGAAATGTGGTACAATCTTTTACTCTTCAAAGTACTCAGAGTTTCGGCTTGAACGCAATTATCATGCAGTATACGTCGGTAAAGATAGGGATAGTTAGCAAATGAAAGATATTAATAGAGAACAAACAATGTATTTACCTTGATATCATCATATATAAATATAGCAGTTCATGACAAATTTCAAAACTCCGCCATCTCTCTCCCCACATCCACCACTGCTGGCGGCTCAACTCCAACTGCGCAACGCTACGCGCTGTTCACATCCAGCTGCCGCTGCCCAACACTACAATGGCGAGTATTACAACAATGCAAAGCAGCCACAGACTGCACACAGCACAGCCAGTGATTTTCATACAGAGGTGGCGTTACCAATAAAAAAACCTAAACAGCCTACTTACACTCTTTGAGGCTGTGACACCCCATAGCCTGCAAGCACCGATTGATGTGCGAAGGATTAATGGCCGTCTGCAGTATGTGAGGAACATTTTCCTCGAAGCAAGTTACCTTAGTGACGAAATCAGAAGCAACACATGTACCACAGCGCGCGGCATCATACTTGAAAGGAAGTTAAATGAGGGCAGAAACAAAATTGAAAAGAAATTCCCTAATTGTGACCTGAAAGCTGTATGGCGGAACATCAACTATGCCGGGCTGTCTGCAGACGCTATTTCCGCAGTTAACAATCTCATCAGCACCAACGAGAGACTATATGGGATCGGTTTAAACCAGACACACCTTTGTGGAAAACGCAGTCTGGTGGATACACTCATCCATAGATTCACCTGTGGCGGCAGTGTGAATAACTGGAATTGGATCAGGTAACAAATCACCTTTCTCGTCAGATCCTCGACCGAATATATAACGCAATCAGTCCTCCTGAGACCAGACGTGGCATACTTTCCGAAATTAAAAACCAACGCCATTAGCTGGTTGCTGGGAAAATATGTTAGTTATGTCATCAACAAACTTGGGTCGGACAACGAGATAGAATTCCGCGTTTACATGAAGTGTGAATACGCAAAAATCACCACGTATTGCAACCACAAGAAGCACTACGGCAACATGCTGAAGATCATTTTTGAAGGAATGGGTGTCGGTTAAATACGTGACACCACTACAACACCTTGGACGAGAACGAACAGAAGAAAATTAAAAAGTCACTTGTGTTCTTATTATTATTTACTATTACCTTGCTTCCGAAACTTCTACACTCATGGAAATGGAAAAAAGAACACATTGACACCGGTGTGTCAGACCCACCATACTTGCTCCGGACACTGCGAGAGGGCTGTACAAGCAATGATCACACGCACGGCACAGCGGACACACCAGGAACCGCGGTGTTGGCCGTCGAATGGCGCTAGCTGCGCAGCATTTGTGCACCGCCGCCGTCAGTGTCAGCCAGTTTGCCGTGGCATACGGAGCTCCATCGCAGTCTTTAACACTGGTAGCATGCCGCGACAGCGTGGACGTGAACCGTATGTGCAGTTGACGGACTTTGAGCGAGGGCGTATAGTGGGCATGCGGGAGGCCGGGTGGACGTACCGCCGAATTGCTCAACACGTGGGGCGTGAGGTCTCCACAGTACATCGATGTTGTCGCCAGTGGTCGGCGGAAGGTGCACGTGCCCGTCGACCTGGGACCGGACCGCAGCGACGCACGGATGCACGCCAAGACCGTAGGATCCTACGCAGTGCCGTAGGGGACCGCACCGCCACTTCCCCGCAAATTAGGGACACTGTTGCTCCTGGGGTATCGGCGAGGACCATTCGCAACCGTCTCCATGAAGCTGGGCTACGGTCCCGCACACCGTTAGGCCGTCTTCCGCTCACGCCCCAACATCGTGCAGCCCGCCTCCAGTGGTGTCGCGACAGGCGTGAATGGAGGGACGAATGGAGACGTGTCGTCTTCAGCGATGAGAGTCGCTTCTGCCTTGGTGCCAACGATGGTCGTATGCGTGTTTGGCGCCGTGCAGGTGAGCGCCACAATCAGGACTGCATACGACCGAGGCACACAGGGCCAACACCCGGCATCATGGTGTGGGGAGCAATCTCCTACACTGGCCGTACACCACTGGTGATCGCCGAGGGGACACTGAATAGTGCACGGTACATCCAAACCGTCATCGAACCCATCTTTCTACCATTCCTAGACCGGCAAGGGAACTTGCTGTTCCAATAGGACAATGCACGTCCGCATGTATCCCGTGCCATCCAACGAGCTCTAGAAAGTGTAAGTCAACTACCCTGGCCAGCAAGATCTTCGGATCTGTCCCCCATTGAGCATGTTTGGGACTGGATGAAGCGTCGTCTCACGTGGTCTGCACGTCCAGCACGAACGCTGGTCCAACTGAAGCGCCAGGTGGAAATGGCATGGCAAGCCGTTCCACAGGACTACATCCAGCATCTCTACGATCGTCTCCATGGGAGAATAGCAGCCTGCATTGCTGCGAAAGGTGGATATACACTGTACTAGTGCCTACATTGTGCATGCTCTGTTGCCTGTGTCTATGTGCCTGTGGTTCTGTCAGTGTGATCATGTGATGTATCTGACCCCAGGAATGTGTCAATAAAGTTTCCCCTTCCTGGGACAATGAATTCACGGTGTTCTTATTTCAATTTCCAGGAGTGTATGTTCCACGAAGAGTTTTCTCAAAACATTTTGTTCAGAATTACTCGTGTTCGACTTTCAAAGTATTTGTGTGATTCAAGAAGAATTGTTAAGTTTTTATAATTGTTCAGTTTCTACTCAGAGAAGAGGATTCTTTGTTTTTCTGACATCGGAGAATGGGAATTTTGTGTTAAGATTTCTGCACACCTAGTGCTATGACCCAACTGGGGACATGAAAAAAGGGGTGGGAGGGGTTTGGGCCTCGACGCACCGGCAGTGCCGTGAAGAGACCCCACTGCTAGTGCGGCGTGTACCACGCCCTGTGACCTTCAAAAAAAAAGAAAAGTAGTTAGCGCGCGGGAATAGGATGCGGAAGGTCATGGGTTCGTGCGTGGGTGGATGCGAAAAATTTTCTTTTCCTCTTCATAAAAAAAAAGAAAAAAAAGTTGATAGAGCACTTGCCCGCGAAAGGCAAAAGTCCCGAGTTCGAGTCTCGGTCCGGCACACAGTTTTACTCTGCCAGGAAGTTTCATATCAGCGCACACTCGGCTGTAGAGTGAAAATTTCATTCTAGAAACATCCCCCAGGCTGTGGGCAAGCCATGTCTCAGCAATATTCCTTCTATCAGGAGTGCTAGTTCTGCAAGGTTCGCAGGAGAGCTTCTGTGAAGTTCGGAAGGTAGGAGACGAGGTACAGGCGGAATTAAAGCTGCGAGGACGGGGCGCGAGTCGTCCTTTGGTAGCTCAGTTGGTTGAGCACTTGCCCGCGAAAGGCAAAGGTCGCGAGTTCGAGTTTTAATGTGCCAGGAAGTTTCATATCAGCGCACACTCCGCTGTAGAGTGAAATTTTTGATTCTAGAAAGAATTGGTACACGGGGAAACGTATAATTTTAGAATTGTACATTTGCATTCGAAACGTTCTCAGAAAGATGTATGCGTTAATGGCACATGCTGTTGCTGATGTCCGTGTCTGCTATTTCCAGTTTGGCTGGTATCTCGGTATTGCAGATGACGTGCAGCGACATGAACAACGGCATGTGCTACTATGGTATACATGTCTGTTATGACGTTCTAAGCAAGAATAACACATTCCCAAAAATAGGCGTATCCCAATGCTATTTTATACTCTTTACTCTGCAGAAGAATAAAGGAAACCCGCTGGTGATAATGAGATATGGCCGAAATACGTATCGGTAAAAAGAGAAGAAACCGTGTTTGTTCAAGGTTGAATCTTTTCAAATTTTTGTTCTTAAATCAAAGACGAGATAAAAAAAACTGAGATTTCATGTAGAGAAATCACCTCAAGATGAATACCTACTCACAACATTCCAAGAAGCTGTATGAAGCGAAGAATCTGAGAATGCAAGACGGACGCCTGGCTATCGCTCTCGTAGGGCCGGCAAAGACGAGGTCACACTAATTACAGGGCGCACAGGAGCTAAGTGGCCGGGGAGACGGTCCAGTATGTGCTACTGCAGGAAAAACCCTCTACCACGCACTTCGTAGGGGTTTGTAGAGTATGGAAGTGGAAGTTGATTTAGATATTACCAACATGTTATTTTAACAGTCTTATGACTGAATATTTACTTTCGCACAGGAAAAAATAAATTTCACGAGCTAGGTGACTGACGCAAAAGCGGTAGTGCATGATATAGAAAAATATACTGTCCCAAATAATATACGATCTCAAGCACATGCACCCTTATTTATCCTGTAATTACTGCTTCCATTTCCTTACAGTTTGCTTCCTTCAGCTTTACCTTTAGTTGCCCACATTAAAAATGGTGTTACAAGCAATATGAGTGAGTGAGACGCAGGAGTTTGAACTTTCTTCGACGTACAAGACTTTATTGTTTAAACGTTTGCATATCCCGTTAACGTTAGTAACGTCTTCACACTACGACATTCAGTAAACAGATAACCGAAGATTTCCGCTGCTCGCCTGGCATTGTCCTCGTTGTATACCAGCGTAATTTGATGTTATTGTCAGATATGTACATACTACTCACACAGCTGATACAATCAGCTGGTCTAATGACATTTCTCAATATATTGCAGTGTTCTCTGTAATTATCTCTAGTTGATGACTCTTGATACTGCTGTATTCCTTGGTAATATTATGCTTTTAGTATGTGTCATTCTGATGCATTGTGTTTTACACGCTTGCTGTTTGTCACTTTTAAAAATGGACATCTTTTTCCTGGAATATATGAAACGAACATACGTGAAGTATTACATCTTACATCCAACCTGTGGCCACTGGTGACGTCTTAGGAGTTGACTGATGACTTCGCCGCAGCTGGGTAGAGGCTTATAATCACGGCCGGCCGCGCCGTGCCACAAGTCACGCGTGCAGCGTGTCTGGCCCACGGGCCCGGCCTGCCTGCCGCTCGGCTCCGCTCGGCTCCGCTCGGCTACGCTCGGTCCTTCTCGGAGGCGCCCGGAAGAGCGCGGCGCTTCGTCAGGCGTCGCGGTGCGGCGTCTTCCGGCCGGCGGGAGTCCCTCGATTTCGGCAGACTCGCGCTGTCAGCGCTGTTTCCCCTTCGCTCTGTGATCTCGGTACGATGGAGGTTCACTGGGCCAGTGGCTGTTTGCACGAAGGAGGCAGTCGAGCGATCTACCGTTGCGATTCTTTGAAATGAGTGGCAGTGACAGAAGAGAGCGAAGAGGTTTCTCAATTCATATACGTTAAGGGCAGTGCATATCCACTGTGAAACGACATTAGATGTACATGTACACGGATGATCTGCAGATCACACTTAAGTGCCTGGAGGAGGGTTCATCGAATGACCTTCACAACGATTCTCGATTATTCCAATATCGAACAGTGCGAGAGAAAAACGAATGTCTATACCTTTCCCTGATAGCTCCCGTTTCCTTTATTTTATCACGACGATCGTTTCTCCCTGAGTATCTCTGCGTTAGCAAAATATTTTCGCATTCGAAGGAGAAAGTTGGTGACTGAAATTTCGTGAGATGATTCTGCCGCAATGAAAAACGCCTTTTTGATGTCCACCCCAAATTCTGTAACAGGTCAGTAACACTGTTTCCCCTATTTCGGGGTAATACAGAACGTGCAGCTCTTCTTTGAACTTTCTCAATGTACTCCGTTAACCTTATCTGGTGAAGATCCGACACTGTGCAGCGGTACTCCAAAAGAGGGCATACAAGCGTAGCGTAGGCAGTCTCTTTAGTAGATCTGTTACATTTTCTAAATATTCTGCTAATGAATCGCAGTCTTTGGGTTGCCTCCCCCTCAACATTATGTGTTCTTCCCAATTGAAGTCGCGTCTGCCCATTCTGATTTAGGTTTTCCGTGATTTCCCTAAATCGCTCCGGGCAAATGCTAGGATGGTTCCTTTGAAAGGGCACGGCCGACTTCCTGCCCCATCCTTCCCTAATCCAATGATGCTGGTGACCTCGCTGTTTGGTCTCTTTCCCCCAAACAACCCAACCCAACACCAACCCCCCATCAAAGTGGCTCGTAATTATAATTCCTAGGGTTTTAGTTGAATTTGCGGGCTTTAGATTTAGTGATTTATCGTGTAACCGAAGTTTAACAGATTCCTTTCAGCACTCATATGGAGGACTTCATTATCTAGGATCAACCGCCACTTTCCAAAATATACAGATATATTTTCCAAATCGTTTTGCATTTTTTGATCTCAGATTGTTCCTCAGATTGTTACTAAATCATTTATATAGATATGGAACAGCAGTGGGCCTATAACACTACGTTAGGGAACGCCAGAAATCACTTCTGTTTCACTCGATGACTGTCAGTTATAAGGAACTGTGACCTCTCTTACAGGATACCACGAACCCAGTGAGCTAACTTAGATGATATTCCATAAGCACCCAATTTCAGCACAAGCCGCTTGTGTGGTACAGTGTCAAAGGCCTTTTCGAAATCCTTGTCGATAGCACTCAACACTTCGCGCTTCACAAGATTGATGTTTTCTGAATCCGTCTTTGCTGTTTGTCAATAGACCGTTTTCTTCGAGGTAATTCATAGTCCTCACACGCAATATATGTTCCACAATCCTACTGGATATCGACGTTAATAATATGGACCTGTAATTTACTGGATTACTCCTTCCACCGTTCTTGAATATTGGTGTAACCTGTTCAGCTTTCCAATCTTTTCATACGGATCTTTCGTCCAGCGGACGGTTGTATAAGGCTGTTATGTATGGAGCTGTTGCATCAGCATACTCTGAAGGAAACGTAATTGGTATACAGTACGGACCGGAAGACTTGCTGTTATCAAGTGATTGAAGTTGCCTCACAAATCGGACGATATCTGCCTCTAGGTTACTCATGTGGAGAACTGTTCTTGATTCGGATTCTGGAATATGCAGAAAGAGTTTAAAGATTTGATTGACAATGAAACAGGATAAAATAACGAATGTCGACAGACGAGATTCCTTGTTTTGTACATAAAAAAGCACTTTGTGCTAAATTTGCAAGCCTTTGGCACATGGCGAAATTGGAAGAAAGCATAGTATAATTGCTGAAGTCACACGCATATTCCGTTTTCAGCTGCAACAGTTTTCAGTGAAACTGAACGATTCCTATGGAGACTTCATATCGTACTGCAAAAGTATGTAGGTTATGTCGAGAGACATACCTGGAACGACTTAAAACTTGCTAGCGTTTAATGAAGGAATGCAGGAACGAAAATTAAAACATATGCAATCTAGTGCAGATTTCACATTTTAACTGGACTTGACTGCACACTGCCCACAGTAATGCACTGCAAGGTAACTTTTTCCTCATTTGATGGGGATGGATTTAAAAAGAAAATCGCGTTTCTGGAACGGACACATTCTGACAAAGACAGTGAAGTTCCCTAAGATCACTAGTGTTAAAGGAAATACGGAGTTTGAAGAATACGTTGTGGCCTAGAAAGAATTACAAGGGTAGTTTTATAAAGTTTTTGAGATTTTTAAAAGTTTGTTTGCATTAGCGCTTCATTGCGTATTAATACAGGTTACGTAACATCAGTGCTCTTGTGCCAAGTTATCCTCTTCCTTTGTGTAAATTTTCCTGTCAAAACATGTCTAGCAAATGTGATGTTTGCTGTAGAAATCTTAAGGCGGGGGTGAGAAGACTGTGTAGGTTATGGTTTATTGGGGCGAATGTAGCGGCGAGGAAACTGGGTAGATAAAGAGGCTCCTTCATGGCAACGTATGTTATGTAGAAAGGACAGAAAAGTTGCTGAAGATGAGGCAAAAATTTGTGCCCTTAAGGCTGAATTAGAAAATGAGGACTTGGAATTATGTAGGCTAAGGGAAGAAACAGGGACGGGAAAGGTAGGAGCAAAAAGAGAAACTGTTGAAAAAACTTCGAAATTCAGTTAGTAAATCAGTTTGGCTTGCTATCTGAATTAGTGCAGGAAGGCCCTCATCCAGATGTAGTTGAATGTATTTTGAAGCAGAATATTAGCTTCAAGAAAAAAAGACATATAGGGATCAAATCAGATTAGGAAAAGAAGAATACTGCTTCTAGTTAACAGTCAAGGCCAGGAGCGTCAGGAGGAATTAGGTGCAGCGTACCAGCTCACAAGTTTTGTGAAAACAAATGCTAGGGAGATGAGGTAATTACAGTTGGGGCAGCAGGAAACAGCCTGTGGTATGAATCCAAGGTGTACTATTGCGAGAGACTTGGATGAAATAGGAACGTGAACTGGCCACACAAATGTGGTGTCTGTGGAGGTCTTTCAGCGCCATGTTCGGTCCTGCGTAAACACTGCTGTAAGGCGTGTTAACACTCTGGCTTGCTATCTGAAGTAGTGGAGGAACGTGACGTTCCATATACCGCCAAAACCTCACACGCGCGATGTTCCTGTTGACACTACTGGTAGGTGAGGACACACTACGCATGGCCTGCACCTAAATAGGAAGGGGAAAGATAAGTCAGCTTCTCTATTAGCAGACACTGTAAGGGGGAGCCTCAGTCACACGAAGGTGGCCCCTGTGGTTAATGGGACCAGGTAGACAGGTTTTTTATGTTAAGGTCAAAGTCCAAACAGGCAACACTAAAAAAAAAATAGAATAAAAGAAGCTCCATGTACAGTAAATAGGCATGAGCTAAGGGTAGTATCAACTTACTTCATCAGAATATCAGGGGAATAAAAAATAAAGTAGATGATCTGTTAGTATGTGTAGATGACCTCACAAATAACAATGAGATTGATATACTTTGTCTGAACACCATGTAACTGTGGTGATGGATAGTGTCAGTATAAATTAGTATAATTTAGCCTCTTACACTTCCAGATATAGCATGGATAAAGGAGTGGTTGCCGTTTACAAAAACAAGGATATAAATACAAAACTGGAGAAGTAAGCAAATTCTGCATGGATCAGCACTTTGAAGTTTATGCATATAAACTACAGCTAGATAATGTAGTGTTGATGGTAGCAACAGTGTACAGGTCCCCATTAGGAGATTGGGAGCTACTCATAAAAAAGTTTACGCTGTCTATCAGCCAAAAACAGGAAGTTATTAATCTGTGATGATTTCTATGTAAACTTTCTAACCAGTTCAGATGGAAAAAGTGTAAGTGTTATTAATTACATATAGAATCAGCTATCAATTTCCCTACACATATAGCTCAAGACAGTAGCGCTCTAATAGATTATGTATTTGTACAGCAAGAGGGTGTAAAACTAACATATGCTTTCCCATTGATAAATGGATTATCAGCCCATGATGTACAATTGATTAAATTAGAAAACACAGCAAGGTGTACAGTTCAGAAACCATGAAATAAAACTGTACGGTTGCTCAACCCAGTGTTTATTGAGCACTTCAGAGAAAATTTAAGAAATGTTGATTGGGGAGATGTATATAATGAGCCAAATACACTTGTGCCTGGGCATGGCCCATGTGCTGATGTCTTGGCCACCCCTTCTCTAAAGATTTCTCCCCTTTCTACACTCATTTCTTTCGTGATTCCTACAAACACTAACACATGTGCTCGTACTGATAAATAATTTAAATACAACCTACTGGTGAATTTTGCTTAATAGGAATTAGGCCACTGTCCATGGCATACTTCTGTGCCTAAGACTTCGTCCCCTAAATCTGGAGGCACCACCAGAGACACTACCAGAGGCAATAAGCACTGAGACATCAGTACCTTAACGAAACGTGAAAAGAAACCTGTCCGAGATTTCAATTTTTATGTATTCTAGAGCCTCCAGCAGATAAGGACAATGCTACAATGCTAATGAAATAACGAACCTACTGCAGTATAACAACCAGGAAGGTACAGGGAGTTCAAAAGCACTCCAACAGCAATACTTTGGGAAATGCATCAGCTAGTGAAAGCCTCCTCGAATTCTCCCACAGACTATAAATGTCTTTTTAAATCAGATCTGGTCCCACCAAGATTGTGTGGTGTGCCAAAAATTCACAAACCCATCATTCCATTAAGACCAGTTGTTAGCGCTATGGACTGTTCGACAAGCATGGCTGCCAAGCACTTAGCAAGTCTTCTACAGTCCTCAGTAGCAAAAAAAGACATATAAAAAGTTTAGTTCATTTATGCAAAAAATAGAATCCTTCATGCTGAGCCCATCCCATATTAGCCTATTTAGACATTCTATCACTGCTTACTAGAAGAAGGAATCGGTTGGCAGGACATATTCTTAGGCATCAAGGGATCACCAGTTTAGCATTGGAGGGCAGCGAGGAGGGTAAAAATCGTAGAGGGAGCACGATGTTACATATAGAAATTACACTCTTAGGCAAAAAACGGAACTATCTGAAAGGTCCAGAAACTAATAGATGTTCCGTACATGAACAGACAAACAAGTGGATGACTTATTCGAGAGAGAAGCTTCACAGATTAAGCAAGTCAATAATGCGTCCTTATGTAAGCAATGCATCCTGATGTAAGCAATTTTTCAGCTTCGCATTGATTGACAGAGTTGTTGGATGTCTCCCTGAGGAACATTATGCCATATTTTGTCCAAATGGTGCGTTAGAGCCTCAGAATCTCGACCTGGTTGGAGGTCCCTGCCTATTTGCTCCAATTATTCTCAATTGGGAAGAGGTCTGGCAAACTTATTGGCCAAGGTAGGGTTTGGCAAGTCCAAAGACAAATAGTAGAAACTCTCTCTATGTGTGAGTGGGCGTTATCTTGGAAAAAAGTTAGCTAATGATGGCTAACCTAGAAGGGCAGCAGAACGCCATAGGCGAACTGGTGTGCTGTAAGGGTGCCACAGATGACAACCAAAGAGGTCCTGCTGTGAAAACAAATGACACCCCTGAGCATCAATCCAGGTGGTCAGACCATATAGCGGACGACAGTAAGATTGGTATCCCACGACCATCTGGGGCATCTCTAGACGCGACTTCGGCCAGGAATCTCATTGACTGTAACAATGATGAGCCTCACTTCTAATTGAGCCCCAATGTCCAGCAAAGATGTGTCTGGAGGTGCCTTGGAGACTGGGGGGGGGGGGGGTATCGACCTGCCTCTCGCCCACCATAAGTCCCAACAACCGGGAGTGATGGTCTGGGGTGCTGTTCACTTTCATAGCAGGACCACTTTAGTAGTCACCCGCAGAGCAGAGCGATATGTCGATGATATTCCACATCCAGTTTTGTTGCCCGTCATGGCAAGCCATACTGGCCTTACATATCAGCAAGGTAATGCCCGCCCACACTCAGAGCGATAGTTTCTATTGCTCGCCAAACATACCTTGACTAGGAAGGGCGCCAAACCTCTCCCCAACTGACAACGTTTGGGGCATACTGGGTAGGGCCCTCCAACCATCTCGGGGTTTTCATGACTTAACCTGCCAGCTGGACATGATTTCGAACAATGTCCCTCAGGAGGATATTCAACAGCTCTGCCAATAAATGCGAAGCCAAATAAGTGCTTGCAGAAGGACCAGAGGCGGACCAAATCGTTATTAACTTCGCTCAGTTTGTGAGGCTCTGGAATAAATCATCCAGTTTTCTGAAACTGTATTCATTACAACATTACAGGGAACACACTCAGCACAGTTACAGCGGAGTTCTATATGTAAAACTGGAAGGAATAGCTCATCAGCCCAGCAAGAAAAATCACTATCGTTGGTTTTGTTATATTGATGACACTCATACTTCGTTATATAGCCTCATGGACAAAAAGAACTCAGAATTTCTAAACTTTCCGAATGATATTAGTTATAATATAAAATCCAGTATAGAGAAAGAGAAAGAAGTTGAAATATTTTAAAATGTACAGCTACTTAGAAAATCCACAGATGTCAGGCACAGAAGGTCTGCAAAAACCTCACTCACACATGTGCATACATTCACAAAAATTCCAGTCATTGTCACAAACTGAAAAGAGCAGTAATAAGAACATTGGTCGGCTTGGCTTAAATAATGTGTCACCAGAGTAGTTGGAGGAACGCTCCGACCATTTAAACACTACTTTCAGAAGAAATTATTAATCTGAGAAAGAGATAAATAGGGCAGTAAGTCCATAAAGGTATGGAGCTTCTCATGAAGAAGAAACAAAGATTTACTCCCATTCGTAAAAGCAGTCATGGTTCACATGATAAGAGTACGTGGAATACATAGTATTGATGCAGTGTTTATACCAATTACGAAGGAGCGTGAATGTTTTGAACCTGTTAAGAATGTACGGCCAGTACTTGCCACAGGAGGAATATATAAATTGTCTTGCATACACAGTGAAGCACACATGTGTAGTACAAACAGAAGTACTCATTTCTTGCTTAAGGAACAGAAGAGCAGTTGTCATCTGCGAAATAGCAATAAATCGGCAGTCGCAGAACATCCACTCGGACCAGGGAAACTAAAAATTCGTCTCTGCAATACAGAACCAATATTACGTGCTTGAATTTACAGAGAGGGCATTCAAATTCCAAAGCACGAAAGCAACTTTAACGGAAAGAGGAATGAGAGAGACGAGCTGCTGGCCTCAGTGCTGAATACAGAAACCAGCGCCAAGTGTTCCCCAGCAGAAGCTCGACAACACCCGCACTCGTGACTCTGCGCTCTTAAGCAGCCGTCTGATGACATCACAGCCCGACTGTGGCAGGGATCCGAACAAACAGTTCAGCTTGTAGAGTTTATAGAAGTTTCAAACTGCTGCCTGAGCCTTTATAGCCTCTGAAGATGTCTCCAGCATTTGGAGACGAAACGTTAGAGACCTTTCCATTTTTTTTTTTTTGAGTCATCTGTCTTCTCATTCGTCATTCGTTTGATGTGGCCCACTACAAATTCCTCTCCTATGCCAACCTCTTCACCTCAGAGCACCACTTGCGACCTACGTCCTCAATTATTTGCTGGATGTATTCTCCAATTTCGTACCATGGAGGTCATTCCCTGATGTCTTAGCAGATATCCTATCATCGTGTCCCTTCCACATATTCCTTTCCTCTTCCATTCTGCGCAGAACCTCCTCATTCCTTACTTTGTAAGTGGACCTAATTTTCAGCATTCGTCTGTAGTACATCATCTCAAATGCTTTGAATCTCTCCTTTTCCGCTTTTCCCACAGTCCATGTTTCACTACCATTCAAGGTTCTGCTCCAAACGTACATTCTCAGAAAATTCTTCCTAAAATTATGGCCTATCTTCGTTACTAATACACTTCTCTTGGTCAGGAATGCCTTTTTCGCCGGTGCTAATCTGCTTTCGATGTCCTCCTTGCTCCATCTGTCACTGGTTATTTTGCTGCCTAGGTAGTAGAATTCCTTAATTTGATATACTTCGTGACAATTAATCCTGATGTTATGTTTATCTCTGTGCTCATTTCTGCTACTTCCAATTCCTTTCGTCTTTCTTCGATTTATTCTCAACCTATATTTTGCACTCATTAGACTGTCCATTCAATTCAGCCCATCGTGTAATTCTTCTTCACTTTCACTTTCAGGATAGCAATGTCATCAGTGAATCGTATCATTCATGCCCTTTCACCTTCAATTGTAATCCCACTCCTGAACCTTTCCTGTATTTCCATCATTGCTTCATCGATGTACATACTGAAAATACGGGCGAAACACTACATCCCTGCCTACATCCTTCTTAATCCGAGCACTTCATTCTTGGTCATCCACTCTTATTATTCCCTCTTGGCTTTTGTACATATTGTGTATTACCTGTCTCTCTCTATAGCTTACCCCTGTTTGTCTCAGAATTTCTAACACTTTGCGCCATTTTACATTGTTCAACATCTTTTCCAGGTTGACACATCCTATAAGCGTAACTTTATTGTTCTTTAGTCTTGCTTCTATCACGGACAGCAACGTCGGAATTGCCTCTCTGTTGCATTTACCTTTCCTAAGGCCAAACTGATAGTCATCTAACTCATCCTCAATTTTCTTTTCCATTCCCCAATATATTATTCTTGTCAGCAATTTGGATGCATGAGCTGTTAAGGAGACTGTTCGATAATTGTCGCACTTGTCAGCTCTTGCAGTCTTAGGAATTGTGTGGATGATATTTTTCCGAAAGCTAGATGGTATGTCGGCGGACTCATACATTTTACACACCAACATGAATAGTCGCTTTGTCGTCAGTTCCCCCCATTGATTTTAGACATCCTGATGGAAAGTTATCTACCCCTTCTGCCTTATTTGGTCTTAAGTCCTCCAAAGCTCTTTTAAATTCTGATTCTATTACTGGATCTCCTATCTCTTCTAAATCGACTCTTCTTTCTTCTTCTATCACATCAGACAAATCTTCCCTCCTCATGGAGGCCTTCAATGTACTCTTTCCATATATCCACTTGCTCCTCCTTTTTTGACGGTGAAATTCCCACTGCACTCTTAATGTTACCACCCTTTGCTAACAATTTCACTCAAGGTTGCTTTGACTGTCTTATGCGCTGACTCAGTCCTTCCAATAATCATTTCTTTTTCGTTTTCTTCAATTTTTTCAGGCAGCCATTTCGTCTTAGCTTTCCTACACATCCTGTCTATTTCATCCCTCAGGACTTGCATTTCTGTATTCCTGATTTTCCCTGAACATTTTTGAACTTCCTTCTTTCATCATGGGTAATAAAAGAAATACTTCAGTTATTTTTTTTATTTCCCATGGTTTCTTCGCATTCCTCTTCAAGTGGACTGCCTACTGGGATATTCCTTGTTGCTGTATCCATAGCCTTGCAGGTCTTCAAGAGTATCTCGTCGTTCCTTAGTACTTCTGTAACTGACACATTTGCGTATCGATTCTTTCTGACTTCTCTTTTAAACTTCAACGTACTGTTTATCATTACTACATTGTGATATGAGTCTATATCTGCTCCTGCGTATGCCTTACAATCCACTATATCATTTCGGAATCTATGTCGGACCATGATGTAATCTAACTGTAGTTCCCCATATCACCCAGCCTTTTGCAATTATACATCCTCCTCTTGTGATTAAGAGTATTCGCTATTACTAGCCGAAATTTATTACAGAACTGAGTCTTTCTTCTCTCTCATTCCCTATCGCAACCCCATATTCTCGAGTAACCATTTCTTCCACGTTTTCCCCTACAACTGCATTCCAGTCTCCCATTAGTAATGGAGTTTCATCTCCCTTTACGTCCTGTATTACCCCTTCAGTACCTTCATATACTTTTTCCTGTCTCTTCATCTTAAGCTTCCGACGTTGGCATGTAGTGTCTGAACTATCGTTGTGGGTGTTGGTTTGCTGTCGATTGTGATAAGCATAACAGTATCACTGAACTGTTCACTGTAACACACTCTCTGCTCTACCTTCCTAAAGAATCCTACTCCCATTATACTGTTTCGTGCTACTGTTGATATTACCATAATAGAAGCCCAAAATACGACAGTCCCGCCCCACAGCAGAACCATGGATAGAGACCTGCACCGGTGCCTGGTCACCTACACAGCCTTGTACGACGATCCCCAGTCGACATTCGAAACCTGTACTCGCCGGTGAACACAAGCCCACTCCACTGATCCAGGTTCCGTTTCACGTGTCCCCTTAGGCAATTTCTTCGCACTCCAAGGTCCCAGGTAGTTGTTTATTGTTGTGGTCGCCTAGTGACCAAATTCATCTAGTGGAACTGGCGACTTACTGACTGTGTCGACAAGCCTCCAAGTTGACACCAAGCAGTGGGAGTACTTTTACAAATAGAGACTCCAGCAAAACACAAGCGGAACTGAGCCCACAGAGTTCTACCTCCATGATACAGAGGCACACAGGCAGTCATATGTGCCCCTGGTTAGGACAAAAATTTCCTGAAGCTGCTTCCTTAATCATCTTGGTGCCTCCCTCTTCCTGTCACTGTCATTTACGCAGCACTGCGCGGACCTGTGAAAGTCGTTTGGTTCTATTCTAAATCAACTGCACTACATTCCTGCAAAAAAAAAACAACAACTGTGGAGCAAATATAGACAAACAAAACAACGCTGCAATTTCTGTTGGTTATTGAGCTGTCGCATATTGTGCTAAAGCATGGGAGAATGGCACTCATACAGTTAAGACGTAAGGAGCCATGTTGACTATTAATGACATTGCTACAACAGCTCCCACTTAGGGGTTGCATGTTCTGTTAAATTTTGTCCCTGCTAATCTCACAATCAAGGATGCCAAGGTACTAATTCTTAAGACAGAGTGCAATAAGTATTCAGTCCAACTGAGTAAGGTAGCGTAGTATGGACTTTCTTGTCACGAAAGATCAAAATTCAACCTCATCCAAATAACACAAGAGAGACATGGCAACGTCTTGAAAACGTGGTCTTATAGTGGAAGTGCTGCTCGTGACTATGGCGCCAAGGAGCAGACGGTGAGCCATGTTGTGGGGGAGCGCCCACTCCATGCCTTTGAAGGCGGTCTGCTGTGCTTGTCCAACCATAGTTCTGGCTGCATGTTTGTATGTGAATTCTTGTATTTCATCAGAAATGATCGCCAGAATATGTTAGCAGACTCGCATACCAGCCGTAATTTACGCCAGAATTCCTGTCTGACACCTCGATTCGTCTCTAATGGGCTGTCGACCTCTATCAATGGGAAACGTAAAAGCTGGAGAAGGGCAAGTTCAGTTTAGTTTTCACTATTCTAGTCTACAAAATACAATCATGTTTCAGGATATCATCTGTCACATAAGCTGACTCCATTTTATTTTGAAAGGTTGAACAACATGGAATGGAACATGACAACGCTGCAAACGGATGATCTGAGGCATCATATCCTGTCCCAGTCATTGCATGCTGTTCGACGCATCACAAGAGCCACGTTCGGCAGGGTGAGATGTGAGAGGCGGCGTCATGTTCAGTTTAAGTGGAGGAATAAAACTGGTGAGTATATTATTTGGAAGTTCGTTATTGTTAAATAAAGTGTAATGTGCTCATTTAGGTTTTCTATAAAAACTCTCGTCGAGGCTTATGAACACATGATGATGGAGTAGCACCACATTTGAAAATTCAGTCCCAATAACAGTGCATAGAAATAAAAACATCAGAAGTAAATAATAACCACACTGGAGAAAAGAAACAGTTACCTAATCACAACCAATTGCATCTAACAAGAGAAGATCACCAACCTGGTCTGATATACAAAACGCACACTTGCAAGGTGTGAGCCCCAGCTGTCTATGTCGCGCGGAGATTTGCGCCACGATTATGACTGTACGCAGTTAAGACCTTCTGACCACATAGCTTTTCAACGCTCGTGTACCACTTTTTTGGCACGCTCCGCTGCGTTCGTCCATTGTCGGAGCTCGAACTACTGTACGGTACGTTGAGTAAGAGGCTCGCGTTTATAGTGCCGGTCAACCGACAAGCGACAGTGTGGCACCTCCAGGAGCAGTATACAGTGACGGTCAAATTGCCACGTTTAAACGTCAAAGCTCGCGACAGTTATGAGCGGTAAGCGTCGTTATATGTGTCTATTCGACTAACTCGTACGCCAGGTAAAAGAAACTCTATGAGCGATTCTTTGTGCTGCTATTTGTACCTTGCGATTTAGTTGCGGCAGTCATAGAGAAGACCCGTTAAATGGAGAGAAGAATAGTTGATTGACGTTAGACTATTCTTTAAGAGAGGATGGTGGTGACAATGATGACGATACCCTTTCACCACGATCATTTTCGTCAAACAACTTCATTGGCACAATGCGACGGAGACGTAAAATCACGAACTGACTGTTTAGGAAGCTTGGTTTGAAGAGGTAATATTGTCAGATTTCACCTTGCCTCTGTTCGTAACAGAGATCTGTGTGTGTGTGTGTGTGTGTGTGTGTGTGTGTCTGAGGGCTCTGGACGTCACCCCGCTGCACAGTACTCTGCACTCGTGCATCAGGCAGCTGCAGTGGGGCGCAGCCAGTGGCAGGCAACCTGCACCTACAGAACTTTAAAAACTCTGCATTCAAGACGTCTAAAATGAGTATTATCATAAGTACGGCCATTTATTTTAAGCGAGGGCGGGTGTTTGGTATCTAGGGTTGAGATCTCGCAAGTGTACGTTTTTCTCCTTACAACACAAGGTCTAGTTAGTTATGTTTATGTGGAAGGTTACAAGTAATAAACATGAAGGTTGAGGACAGATTTCATTCGATGTCAGATAAAGAGAGATCATGCTGACACAGCAGTAGAGCACCGCCTCTAGCCCTGACAAGGGCCTGAGTTGGCCGACAAAGAGAGTCCACGAGTCTCTCCAGTTGTGTCGCGTTCAGCTGACGTCACTCAACAGGTCCCGTAGAGCCGCCAGACCGCAGCGACGTTGACACCGCAGCTGTCCACACGCTGGACGCAGACATTTGCTGTGAGGCTGAGACCGGATGGCTTAGCGGGCATGTCGGGATGCGGCAGGACGGCTGAGTGTTCGGTCGTCCAGCCAGGAGCGTGTCCACGCGGTCTGTGACCACGGCTGCTGTCTTGGGAGCGTCCCCAGGGTACTCAGCACGAAGGTAGCGCACAGGTCCGGATTAAAAAATCACTATGCGATGTGATGCGATCTAGACTGCTCGCTCACTTAACTTCAGCACAGATCCCTGACACGTGACGTTTTAAGACTCCCGTTCATTGTCGTTGCGATAAAAGTGACAATGCAGGAAGGTACTGTAACTTTTCCGAAATTTTTAGACCTTTAATGCCATACGCTACAGAGCGTACGGGGATCCACTACACGATGCCAAACCCAGCAGAACAGACACTAAGAGCCGCAAGAAACGACAGAGCCCGTGTCCTTAGAAATAATGTAATGTGCGTTATAAAAAGTAGCGGAATTTGGCACATTGTGTACATTTATTTATTTCTTTATGCGTTTATTCTACCTGATAAAATCAAGGCATTAGTGCACTCTCTTACGTATAACCTGACATCTCAGTAAGTCAACGTTATGACATGCGAAGTACACGAGCAGCACGCGGTAGTCATAATTATACTACTTCTGCTAATAACAACAACAACAATCGAGACACATAAGAACACACGTTTCTCTTGATGGGACATGCAGAACTGTTGATACACATCCCCAGTGATAAAATCAACTGCTGATGTAAAATTTTGCAGCTGTAGCAGGTGTTATCACTGATGAAACTTCCTGGCAGATTAAAACTGTGTGCCCGAGCGAGACTCGACCTCAGGACCTTTGCCTTTCGCGGGCAAGTGCTCTACCAACTGAGCTACCGAAGCACGACTCACGCCCGGTGCTCACAGCTTTACTTCTGCCAGTATCTCGTCTCCTACCTTCGCAGGAGGTAGGAGACCTTCTGTAAAGTTTGGAAGGTAGGAGACGAGATACTGGCAGAAGTAAAGCTGTGCGTACGGGGCGTGAGTCGTGCTTCGGTAACTCAGTTGGTAGAGCACTTGCCCGCGAAAGGCAAAGGTCCCGAGTTCGAGTCTCGGTCGGGCACACACTTTTAATCTGCCAGGAAGTTTCACATCAGCGCACACTCCGCTGCAGAGTGAAAATCTCATCTGGAAACATCCCCCTGGCTGTGGCTAAGGCATGTCTCCGCAGTATCCTTTCTTTCAGGAGTGCTAGTCCTGCAAGGTTCGCAGGAGAGCTTCTGTAAAGTTTGGAAGGTAGGAGACGAGATACTGGCAGAAGTAAAGCTGTGCGTACGGGGCGTGAGTCGTGCTTCGGTAGCTCAGTTGGTAGAGCACTTGCCCGCGAAAGGCAAAGGTCCCGAGTTCGAGTCTCGGTCGGGCACACAGTTTTATTCTGCCAGGGAGTTTCATATCAGCGCACACTTCGCTGCAGAGTAAAAATCTCATTCTGGAAACATCCCCCAGGCTGCGGCTAAGCCATGTCTCCGCAGTATCCTTTCTTTCAGGAGTGCTAGTCCTGCAAGGTTCGCAGGAGAGCTTCTGTAAAGTTTGGAAGGTAGGAGACGAGATACTGGCAGAAGTAAAGCTGTGCGTATGGGGCGTGAGTCGTGCTTCGGTAACTCAGTTGGTAGAGCACTTGCCCGGAAAGGCAAAGGTCCCGAGTTCGAGTCTCGGTCGGGCACACACTTTTAATCTGCCAGGAAGTTTCACATCAGCGCACACTCCGCTGCAGAGTGAAAATCTCATCTGGAAACATCCCCCTGGCTGTGGCTAAGGCATGTCTCCGCAGTATCCTTTCTTTCAGGAGTGCTAGTCCTGCAAGGTTCGCAGGAGAGCTTCTGTAAAGTTTGGAAGGTAGGAGACGAGATACTGGCAGAAGTAAAGCTGTGCGTACGGGGCGTGAGTCGTGCTTCGGTAGCTCAGTTGGTAGAGCACTTGCCCGCGAAAGGCAAAGGTCCCGAGTTCGAGTCTCGGTCGGGCACACAGTTTTATTCTGCCAGGGAGTTTCATATCAGCGCACACTTCGCTGCAGAGTGAAAATCTCATTCTGGAAACATCCCCCAGGCTGCGGCTAAGCCATGTCTCCGCAGTATCCTTTCTTTCAGGAGTGCTAGTCCTGCAAGGTTCGCAGGAGAGCTTCTGTAAAGTTTGGAAGGTAGGAGACGAGATACTGGCAGAAGTAAAGCTGTGAGTACCAGGCGTGAGTCGTGCTTTGGTAGCTCAGTTGGTAGAGCACTTGCCCGCAAAAAGCAAAGGTCCCGAGTTCGAGTCTCGGTCGGGCACACAGTTTTAATCTGCCAGGAAGTTTCATATCAGCGCACACTTCTCTGCAGAGTGAAAATCTCATTCTGGAAACATACCCCAGGCTGTGGCTAAGCCATGTCTCCGCAGTATCCTTTCTTTCAGGAGTGCTAGTCCTGCAAGGTTCGCAGGAGAGCTTCTGTAAAGTTTGGAAGGTGGGAGACGAGATACTGCCAGAAGTAAAGCTGTGCGTACGGGGCGTGAGTCGTGCTTCGGTAGCTCAGTTGATAGAGCAGTTGCCCGCGAAAGGCAAAGGTCCCGAGTTGGAGTCTCGGTCGGGCACACAGCTTTAATCGGCCAGGAAGTTTCATATCAGCGCACACTCCGCAGAGTGAAAATCTCATCCTGGATTATCACTGATGACAGATATTAATGTATGGGGTTTCATAAATTTCACATGTTATGCTTTATATCAGAATAGACAAACTACAAAAATTGTAGATCAGCATCTTTGAGTTGACTTAGATGTAAAACAGTGTAAAACATCGTATTTTGCAGCAACTGTTTCAAACTGTGGATGCATTACTTTCACATGTTTGTTCGCCTTTCTTTTAACAAATTACATAATGATAAAAATATCAAAACTTTACGTTCTGCAATTACTTAACATTATGGCTTCAGTACAAACAGTCATGATTGCACACGACGTTTGGCCTTGGAGCGGAGTGGAAGAGAGGGGAGTCCCTTTCTCTCTCCCTCTGTCGTTCTTTGTTTTAACTCGCAACCGTCGGTAGCTATCGAAAACGCTCGCTGCCCCACGGGAGGTATACTTCGAAAAGGATCAAGGCACATGAAAGTTCCATGTGAGGTAGCGTCCTGGTGAGGCTCTTGTTAATGCTCGTACTTCGGTATTTATGGGAAGAATTTTTCGATTACCTATGTCTAGAAGTCGAAATCTATCGTTTTTTAAATCCTGCTCGTAGATTGTGTGGCATGCGTAGGGCCAGCTATAAGCTCAGATCTCAATAGAATTGCGATGAAGAGTGGATAGGAGGTTAAGAGAATTGTCTGGCAGAATAAATGCGGGAAGGAGTGGGACACTGAAGTGGCGAGCATTCATGGAATGCCTCTGAATTTCTCTTGGGCTGTAGATACTACGTTGATGAATACCACACAGGCAGTTCATTTGAACAGGAATGGACTCTATGAAAAGGGCATCACAGAAGTTGGACAAACAAATAACTGGCAACCAATGCTGTACAATCGCAATAAAGTCATGAGATGTTCAATTGAATCTTTTATTAGAACATGTTACGCGTTTCGGGATTACACCCATTTTCAGACATATGTTACAAACAAGTACAAAACATAAGCAAACATCATACTTAACACATCTCAACGTTGCCGGCCGCGGTGGTCTCGTGGTTCTAGGCGCGCAGTCCGGAACCGCGCGACTGCTGCGGTCGCAGGTTCGAATCCTGCCTCGGGCATGGATGTGTGTGATGTCCTTAGGTTAGTTAGGTTTAAGTAGTTCTAAGTTCTAGGGGACTGATGACCACAGCTGTTAAGTCCCATAGCGCTCAGAGCCATTTGAACCATCTCAACGTTACAGAAAATGAGATGTGGTCATAAGAGTTACATACCGTAAACTTCAGCTCCTTCCTACCCAACCAGGCGTACATCCTTGACAATTCAAAGAACGTGTCGAATAATATATGACTGCGGCACGAGCAGTCTTGAAGCAGAGCGTATACTGACGCTAAACATGTCAACCAGCAGCGAAGTGCCCTCGGTAGGGGATGCTGTATGGTCATGTGCTCTATGTGTTTGCATGTAATTTAAGGATAATATACTCATCATATAAATCTAACAGGGTGTAATTACGACTAGCAGTCGGAATAGTACTTCTGTACACGTTAACGCTAAAAGTTTATTAATTTTTTTTAAGACTCGAAATTTTTTTTACATTGCCATACTATGCCTATAGCCAGTAGTGGCACTAAACACAACTCAAACCATATGTCAATATAAAATAAATAATAGGGAGAGGGGGGGAGTTCCTTGGTGAATAAACCTTTCAACCTCTCTAATCTCTAGAAGAATACCACCAAATTAAATATAACCAACATTATCCATCAAACTCAAACCCTGTGATCAGCTCGCGTACACAAACGACTTAGGCACCATCTGTTATAGCCAACGGCAACCACATCGGCGGAAGCCATCCGCCTATCGAGTTACAGCCAAGTGATACTCATGGGCCATGATTGTCCGAATAGAAGCCTTCAAACAGCAACTTACACCCCTCTACCACATGGAAAAAGTTTAATGGTGAGAGGAAAAGCATTTTCATAAAATCCCAAAAGATACGTGGGCTATACCTCACACATTCCTTATATAAACTAGTGGCACGACAATTGCCCGAGCCCTACCTATGCTATCCGGATACCGGAGAGCTATAGATTTTTAAAAAACAAATACAAAACATTAAAAGTGTTAAAACGTTAGTCTAAAATCAATAAAATAAACCATGGTGTCACCAAACAGCACCCAAAGGGCACGGTGGTGAACAAATCTGTAAATGACAACCTATATGCCCATCTAACGTTCCCTGTATGACGTTAAACTAGCCAACCACTCGACAAAAAACCTAGCTTATAATAACGGTACGTGGACAGAACACCACCAGCTCCTATAAAATACACAATCATACTTCTAATGAGGGGATAATAGATACCAAGTTCAAAACAGTATCCGTTCAAACAAGTCAGAAAACCAGTTGTTCCCACCGGAAGCCTGTTTATTAAATACTGGGTGTGCAGCGTGCTGTATACGCGCGTGGATCTCCAGATCTTCAAAGTTATCTAAAATCTTCCCTTTAGGTAATAAATGCTGAATTCCTAGGCTATCTTCTATCAGGGCCCGCTTTTGGCCAGTCTCCCTCATATGGCACCCCAGCCCACTATTATTACTATAGTTATGTTCTGTAAACCTTGTTGCAAAATCCCTACCCGTCTGGCCAATGTATGTCCCAGCACATCCCCCACACTTAATTTCGTATACACCGGATTGCTTAAACTTATCTGTTTTCCCTTCGTCCGTATGTACTAATATTCCCCCCAACTACTTCCTTGTATGGAAGCCTACGCGAACACCAGCCTCCCTGAATGCTGTAGTTATTTTTTGGCAACATGGTCCAACATATTCCATTGACACAAACTTACTATTTAAGTTTTGGCGGCCTGACTGCCGCGTCTTGTTAAGAATTTTAGCTCCAAACTCTTGTATAAACTCTTGTATAAATTTTTTCTAGTACCCGTTAGCCCGTTGTAATTACACACTGTTAGATTTATATTCTGAGTATATTATTATTGAATAACTTGTGAATGCAACGCCCCGACACTTTCTTTGCGTTGTCAAGACTGTACGCCTGGTAGGGTAGGAAGGAGTTCAAGTTTGAGGTATGTAACTCATATGACCAGATCTCATTTTATGTAACGTTGAGACGTGTTGAGTGTGCTGTTCACTTATGTTTTGTATTTGTTTGTAACATATGTCTGAAGATTCAATTGAACATCTCATGACTTTATTGCGATTGTACAGCATTGGTGGCCAGTTATTAACATAAAAATTATCGCAGGCCTCAGACGGGATTTTATGTCCTATATATCAAACAAAGGTAGATAAAAGGAGCTAACGGAAAAGAAACCTTGGCAAACAGAAAAAACACTGCAACTGATCGGTAAATGTAGAAGGTGCAAAAACGTTCAGAGGAACACAGGAATACAGGAATATAAGTCACTTGGGGACGAAGTAACTAGGGGTAGATGTGAAACCAAAGCGAAATGGCTGTTGGAAAAATGTGAAGAGAAAGAGTAACACATGGTCGTCTGAAAGATTTATTCATTGTACAGATTACTCAAAAGAACATTTGACATAATTAAAAGTGAGGACGTAATCTTTAAGAGAGCATTGGGAATTCCACTGTCAAATGCAGAGGAGAGTGCAGGTAGGTGGAGAGATTAAACTGAAGGCATCTACGAGGGGAGAGACCCGTCTGATGACTTGACAGGAGAAGAAATGAGAATCACAGTGGAAGACACTGGAGATCCCACATAAGAGTCAGGGCTTAACACAGCTTTGGAAGGCAGAAGCGATAGGTAACATACCTTCGGAGTCTCCGAAATCATTGGCAAAAGTGTCAATCAGGAACTACTGAAGTTGGTGTCTAATATAGGGGAATGGAGAAGATAATAGAGGATATGATAGATGACGATCATTTTGGCTGTCAGAAGGCTATTAGCACAAGAGAGCGGCACGTCTGACATTGTAACTGATGAGGGAAGCAAAACTTGGAAAATAAAATGGACACATTCATAGGCTCTGTAGACCTAGGGAAAGCATCCGGAAATGTAAAATTCTGCAAAATGTTCGAAATATTGAGAAAAATAAGAGTAAGTTGCAAAGAAAGACGGGTAATACGTACAAAAACCAAGAGGGAACAATAAGGTTGCATGACCAAGAATAAAATGCTGTCCCACCGTCCTACCAAAGTATTTGGTATGTTCCATTCTTCACCGATTCTGCTGAGAACCTCGTCATTTCTTTTCTTATCAGTCAATCTAATTTTCGACATTGTTCTCTATCACCACATATCAAACGCTTCAGTTCTCTTCTGTTCCGGTTTTCCCACTGTCCATGATTCACTTTCATAGAATACTGTGCTCCAAACTTACACTATGAGTTAGTCGTCCTCCAACTAAAACCGACATTTAATTGGATAGATAAAAAAAAACTACTCACCAAGTGGCAGCAGAGCACACACATAAAAGACTGTTGTGATAGACAAGCTTTCTGGCCAGTGGATCCTTCTTTAGGTAGGATGGTTGAAAGGGAAGGAAGAAGGGTGAAGGAAAAGGACTGAAGAGGTCTAGGAAAAGGGGTAGATTTTGGGAAAGTCACCCAGAACCGCAGGTCAGGGTAGACTTACCGTACGATATGAGAAGGGTAGACTAATTGTTGGGGACTGCATCGGACGAGATTTGCAAACCTAAGATGGTTCAAATGGCTCTGAGCACTATGGGTCTTAACATCTATGGTCACCAGTCCCCTAGAACTTAGGACTACTTAAACCTAACTAACCTAAGGACAGCACACAACACCCAGTCATCACGAGGCAGAGAAAATCCCCGACCCCGCCGGGAATCGAACCCGGGAACCCGGGCGCGGGAAGCGAGAACGCTACCGCACGACCACGAGCTGCGGACTGAAAACCTAAGAGCTTAAAGGTGGAAGACGAGGTGGGTCATATCTACGACAGAGATTACTGCTAAGACATTTATCACAAGTTATAAAGAGTGAGAAACTAAGTGCATTGTACATAACAGAGGTGGGATGGGGCGGTGAAAAATAGATGGGAAAGACAATGAAAGATGCAGGAAACTGAAACGGAGTGAAGCAAAGAGTAGTTACAGTGATAAAAAGCTGGGTGGCGAGAACCAAGGACATGTTGTAGAGGTAGTTCCCACCTACGGAGTTCTGGGAAACTGGTGTCTGGGGGAAGAATCCAGATGGTGAAACAGGCGCCGAGGTCATGAATGTCATGCTGTAGAGCACGCTCTGCCACAGGATATTGTGAGTTGGCAGTGAATACCCTCACCCTATACCCGTTCATCCTAACTGATAATCGGATGGTAGTCATGCCTATGTAGAAGGCTGAACAGTGTTATAATAGCTGGGATATGACTTGTGTCGTTTCGCAGCTGGCTCTCCCTTTGATAGAATATGTTTTGCCAGTTACAGGGCTATTATAGGTGGTGATAGCAGGACACACTCTTATTAACTTGTGATCACTGTTTTAGCAGTAATCTCTGTGTTGCATGTTACGCTGTGTTCCACCTTTAAGCTTTCAGGTTTCCAAATCCCGTCCGATGCAGTCCCCAACAATCAGTCTTTCCTTCTCATCTTGTACGGTAAGGCTCCATCACCCGCTGTTCTGGGTGACTTTCCGAAAACCTTCCCCTTTTCCTACACCTCTTCAGTCCTTTTCCTTCACCCTTCTTCTTTTCCCTTCAACCCTTCTGCCTGAAGGAGGAGCCACTGGTTCCGAAAGCTTGCCAATCACAACAGTCTTTCATGTGTGTTCTTCCGCTGCTTCGTGAGTAGATTCTTTTATCTATCTTATTAAATAATTTTATCAGTAATTGTTTGTTTTCGTTGTTACAAATCTGACATTTGATGTTAGTTGACTTCGTTCGGCCAGGAACATCCTCTTTGAATGTTCTTCTCTACTTTTTATGTTCTCTTTAACTTGTCCATTATGAGTTACTTTATTCTCAAGGTAGCAGAATTCTTTCAGTTGGTATGGATCCTCGTCTACAGTTCTGACCTTAAGTTGAACACTGATCCCATTTCTGCTAGACTTCATTAATTTATTCTTTCTTCGGTTTAGACTTAATTGATAGAGAGTACCCATTAGATTGTTCATTCTATTCAACACCTCCTACAATTACCTCTCCCTTCCACTGAGAACAGCAATGACATCAGCTATTCCTGTCATTGATAGCCTTTCAATACGAATTTTAATTCCATTTCTGAAGCTCTCATTCCTTCTTCGATGTACAGATTGAATGGTAGGGGCGATTACATGTATGTCTTTCACCTTTCCTAATTTGAGCTGTTATTGGTCTTCCTATTTTATCCTCTAGTTTGATGTACATATTGCACGTAACCCTTCTTTTGCTAGAGGTTACACCCATTTTGCTGAGAATTTCGGAAATCCTGCATCATTTTAAATTATCGTAGGATTTTTATCTAACTACAAATCCTGCAGACGTTTCTAGATTTGTACTTAAGTCTCGCTTTAATCATCAATCGCCAACCCAGAAGTCCTTCTCTGATGCCTTTACCTTCCTAAAACCAAATTGATCGTAATCTAGCACTTCCTCAATCTTCTGTTTCCTCTTATACACATATTCTTGTCAGCAACTTGAGTGTAAGAGCTCTTTAGGTAATTATGCAGATGTCCTCGCACTTATGTGCCCTTGCAACATACAGAACTATGTGAATGATATTTTCCAGAGATACTGATTGTTTATCTCGAGAACCAATTTGAATAATAATTTGGCTTCCAAATTTCTTAAGAATTTTCGAAATTCCTAAGAACTGTTCCATATGCCTTCCACATGATTTGATCCCGAGTCTTCGTAACCCCTGTTTGTTTCTGTGGGCTGGAGAGGTAGGCATCTCGACGACCGCTGCTTCCCGTGACGTCTCACGAGGCCACCTGAGGACAGAGCAGCGTCGACCTGACCGCCACAGGCAAAAGCGACTCCCGCCGCTGAACACCACAGAACGCCCTACACTGTGCTGCTTGTGGCGTGGTGTCAGTGGTAGCCACAGATCTCAGCCCAGGCTACATCGGTCTGACTGTGATGGCTGGTGAACTTCTCAGCACTGTGTTGTCTCCACCCCAACCCGTGGCTATACATTCTGCAGTCGTTGCCCTACAGCCAGATGACAGTGTAATGTGTCGGTACGATGCTCTCAAGTCCCTCATGCCGAAGATTCGTTTTTTTTTACAAAGTCGTAAAGATGCACGTTCCTTGGACTTTCTCTTTTGCGATTTGCCGCTGAGCAATTCCGATAGCATTAGGAACGCAATGAACATCGTGTACACACATCATTCTCCATCTTTAGCAATGTCTTTTCTGTACTGAAAATAAGCTCGCATAAGGACGAAATGCGAAAAATAATGCAGTATTTATCTTAAAGACGTCGTATCTGCCATTAACTGTAACATTATTTGTTTTCACGACTACATTTTCAATCCTATGCACTTTATACAGGTATACAGGAATAACCGAAAAGTGAAGGGCAGATGGCATGTATAGAACGCCACTATCAGCCCATACATGAGGCAGTTATATTACAACAAATGCTAAAAACAGCACATCACTTACATTGGGCCACTGGAGGTGTCAAAATTTACAAATCTCCTGACGTGTGTATATCTCACTGTTATCTCTGTGAGTTGAGCCTCCTAATTCCGAGTGCACATCAACTTTAGATGAGCGAAGGATCATAGTTATGGCATAAGGTAAATTAATTGTTACTGATGTTAACTTCACTAACATGAATCCCCTCATATTACTGTTCATGTTGTTTATACGACAACTTAGGCGGTTGGTGGGGAACATATTCACAAGTCGTTTCTTCTTTGTTCGTAGCAGTGATTGTACATGCCGCAGTAAACGTTTTACTCGTATATCAGAGTATCTTAACATCGTGTTTACATTCGTTAACGGAATTTGCCATTCTGTTTACGATACAATCATTTGTTGTAAAGAAATAAGATAAGACATTTCTTTATTAGCATAGGGCGTAATAGTACGTATGGTATCCATCGTCAAAGACTTACAGTAGCTTGGCTGCTCATGAAACCAAGGCAGTAATAATCATATATATATATATATATATATATATATATATATATATATATATATTACATTTTACATATGTATTCTTTGTACCATATTAACATCACAAAGGCATAAATCGCCTTCACAAGAACTTTCGTACATGAATTGATCCACTGCAAAAATAAAAAGAAGAAGGAGTACAAAAATGAGATAAAAACATGTGATGAGATACTTGTCAGAAATTACAGAACATTATGTGTATCACCATGTAATTGCAAAATTTACTGTTAATATGTAAGGTACTGTACCAGTACAAATGTAGTCATACATTTCCATGGCCCTTAGAACGTTTAGGCCGAGAATGGCTTTTTCGGCTACACTTGCAAAACACCTTATTCATTTTTTTACTGAATTATTCAAATATATTACTTATGTTAAAATAAATACACCCTAATTATAAAAACGTGTATGAGTGGACATAATTCTTCCTCATTTCCATACATATCATACAACTCACGGGAAACGTCGTAAAGACTACTCATATTATAAAACCAGCATAGAAACGATCCTGTGCTAATCTTACGTCCTATGCTTGTCAGTAAGTCAAAGCCAAATAGCCAAACTATACATCCTCATAAATGTTACTTTCTATTATTAGCACATAAAACTGACTGGAATTTATCTCAAGATCTCGTATTTCTTAAATCTGTCTTATTGTTGCGCAAGCCGTGTGGGTGATTTTTTAAATAGTTGTATATTTCCACTTCTTCAGATATTTTGATACTTCTACCCTTAGGTTAATTTTTATTACTGGATCTACGTTAGGTGGTGGTACTCTCTCTTTGCTTCATGTGCTCTTTAAATTTGTCGCTGGAATATGAGCTTTGTAACGTCTGGTCAAGATGTCCATGCTGTAACTCATACGATTGCTGACATTGTATATTGATCTAGTTTCAAAAGGTAAATGCTACCTGCATACACTTTGTGGGGGCAGAAAGTGAAAGCTGTGCTTCCTACAGAAGTCTGATCCACTGGCTTGTTCACCAGTCCGTCGTCTCCCGTCTTGTGCAGATCTGCAGGCCCAGGCGGCTGTTTTCCGGGAACGACTCTCCAGCTACTGGCGGGACTTGGCGCAGCTGCTCTCACTCGGTGCGACGCACGCCCCACAGCTGTTGGTTCCCCTCGCATTCGAAAGTATGGTAAGTGGAGTTTTTTCCTCCTCTTATAAACTGTATTATACGTACAGGGGGTGAGAAAATGACACACACCACGTGGTCAGTTCTTGGAGAGTGTTTCCCAGTATACCTTTTTCACCCTGTAGCTATCTTTGGCTCTCCAGTTCTAATACTAACCATCTGGAAGAATTCTGAACCAACCTCTACTTCTGTGAGCCTTTTGGGGCTATGATACAGGGAGGCTAAGCTCGGAATGGTTAGAGATCGAAGAAAATCGTCTGTATCTTTCTCTTCTCGTATTTGCTAGCTACATCTTTAACAGATTCAGATAACTTTGCACCCAATCCTGCTTTACAAGCTGAAACATGTTAGCTTCATATTTAGTGGAGAGTGGTCTAGAGTCTCAGTGTGGCATTTCAAGTCTCCATCGGCATCTTCTCTTCCTAAGAATCTCTACTCCATATGGAAGGCCTATAAAATTACTTCTGCTCAACATGGAGGTTCGTCAACTTCAAATCTCCTTATTAACCTGTATACATACCACATAATTCATACATTTCGACACAACTGTTCAACGTCTTCCCACCTTAACATTCACGTGACCATTTCCCAGGACTCCATGGCCAGACGATAGCGCAGCTGACACTTGTGGCTCGACGCCATTGGCGGCCCCCTGTGCTCACCACTGCCAGTCAGCACGGCAATGCCCCAGCCGCCGCAGCCACAGAGGACGCGCGTCAATAACGAAACCCTGCAGCTGGGGTCCACCAGTTAGAGCGTGTTGCGTCTGCGAGTGGCTTTGTTAAAGGTACTGCGATACTACAGTCGCAACCAGAACATTTTATGAATATGCCAAGGCCAATGAAAATCTCTGTCAGACTAACCTGAAACCGGATGCTGCTTTCTAAGAGCATTCATCTCAGTCGTTAGCCTTTCTGCACGTGTCCCGTGGCCTAACTCGAACCATTATCGAGTCTGAATTCTCTGTCTATGATTTATGAACACTACCACCAGTGATTTTCCCACTACCGAGAATAACAGCTATGTGGTCTTAACACATACACTGGACGGTTCAATCCCGTGCCCGGCCATTCTGATTTAGGGCACGGCCGACTTCCTTCCCCATCCTTTCCTAATCCGATGAGACCGATGACCTCGCTGTCTGGTCTCCTTCCCCAAACAACCCAACCTTAAGACATAGAATGGCCACTGTGCATTATGACTGTTTGGATTCTGACAGTAGTATACATGGAAAGCAAAAGGCCGCAGTATGATCTGTGTCTTTTTGTAACTTTTTGTGGCGTATGTAGCAACGTGCCAGTCCCTAAAGTATCTTGTGAGCCTCATTTTGGATCCTTTGAGAAGAGAATTACGCGATACCTGTTTTAGTGAACTGAAAAGGTTCTGAGTAGATTAAATCTTTTTTCTATAAATATTACGGATGTTTGCTGGATGGTAATTTCAAAGATTGATAGTTGCGGGTTCCATATTTAAGAATGGTTTCTGCCGACATCGTATCATGTCCTGTCATTACATCTTGTTTTCGTTACCATCATCCATGCATTTCACTGCAGCAAAGGCAATTTACCTGATACGTATCCAATATTTTGTACAGTTAGTACCTCACACCTTGCGAGAATTTTTAAAGGACGACTTCTTTATTACATTTGCGGTGCAGATACGTTTCGTTGATCATACACTGCACCTGCTTAGGAAAAGTGTAATTGCGAAAAGTTATTCCGTGAAACCAATTTTGTACAGATAGTTTCGATTTAAAGACACACTTTGCTTTCTGAATGAAACTTAAGTCTTCCGACAGCTGCAGCAGTCTTGAGGTATTCGTGTTCGAGATAATTCCTCTCGTGGTTCTTCACTACAGCCCTGCAGAGTAGTACGGCAAAGCGTGCTGTGGCCCAGGTAGCGACGCAGCTTACGATTTTGACCTTGTGCCCCTGGTAACTGGGCTCTCACATAATACTGTGTACAAATATGTATGTATGTATGTATAATCAGAATAGTTCAAATGGCTCTGAGCACTATGGGACTTAACTTCTGAGGTCATCAGTCCCCTAGAACTTAGAACTACTTAAACCTAACTAACCTAAGGACATCACACACATCCATGCCAGAGGCAGGATTCGAACCTGCGACCGTAGCAGTCGCGCGGTTCCAGACTGAAGCGCTTAGAACCGCTCGGCCACACCGACCGGCATAGATTAGGTCTAGATGGCAGAAAGCGCAGTGGCGCCATGGCAAGGACGACGGATTCAACGTATTGGATGGTGCCAATTCAAAAGTGTGCACCACCTTCCAATTCACTGCTCCTGCACAACGAGGGAAATTCTGAATTTTACTTTACGTTTTCTATACTGCTTATCGACGTACGGGCAAGAGTCGACTGCAGCCACGTGTCACCACTGCAGTGAGTATGGGTCGGTCCGTACGCCGGGCCCCCTACTGTGTGGACTCGGCCCGTGTCGCTGGCTGGCCTCCCTCGCCCTGTGTTGCTGTGACGCCCACAGCCGGGCTGTCGGAAGCGCGAAGCGGCTCAGACCGCAAATGGGATGTTAGCTGCCCGCTAACCGCATGCTGTCACAGCGAGGACGTGACACACGTCCCACGCACACACACACACACACACACACACGTAAACGCGTGCAGTATTCCTGGCGCACATCCGCAAAGCTCTACTGACGCAAATACGAATTGGAGGCGATAAATCGAGATCCCGCCTAGAACCGGTCGGCCATGTATGTATGTATGTAAATTTAAAAAATATTGTATTCGAAAAGGATTTCTTTTTTCTCTGGCACCTGCCATCAATATAAAACTGATAAAGGAGGTATTTCATTCAAAAAATATGAAAAAGAAGAACAACTGTATTGTGAAAACAACTGAAAGCTTTTTAATTTCCATTTTTTCTCGTATTTGTGATATACGTAACAGTTTTGTTATTTCGTAATTGATTCATTACAATATACACGTTCTTTTGTGAATAAGGTAATTTTTTAATTTGCAATGTCTATTAAACACTTATTAGTAACTCAGAGAGAGAGAGAGAAGTTTTCAGTGTGTACATACTTAGAACAGCAAAAGCACACACACACACACACACACACACACACACACACACACACACACAAACTCACACACACAAGCACCATAAACATATAAAATACTTTCTTTACACGGATGCATATTGTAAATGCTCCACACGAAATATATACTCTCTCTCTCTCTCTCTCTCTCTCTCTCTCTCACACACACACACACACACACACACACACACACACACACACGCACACACACATGGACGCACGCAGTGTGCAATGAAACATTCATAATATCAAACATGCAGTCAGAACTGTGACAAACAGTTCATCAAACTATTCCACACACACCCAGTCAAGTGGAACACATTTTTACCTTTTTACTAACAAATAAACCCACCCAGACACATCAGTAAATAGTCTGGGTGCAGCAGATTTCCACACCTATGCCCCCCGATGAACCACTTGTGATCGTGGTAGGACACCCCTGCTTCCAGCTGGAATTGCAGTATATACCTCAGTAAATAACCTCAATCGAAAGGTCTCCTGATAAGCATTTGTGGTGCAGCGCCAATGCCCTAGAGGAGGCACCTGTTGAAGTCCCTGAACGTGAAATCCTTTCAGGCTGTGCAAATCACCGTGTTTGTCATGCAGACTTGTGGGATAGTCCAGCTCTACCTCTAGGACATATCCCTCAACAGCATCAGCAGCCACATATTTGATCTCTTTCCTCAGTCTGGTGATTTCCCCTTTGGACATCCATCAGAACCCTGCAAATGGTAGACTTTGTTGCATGGTTTGCCTGTAGAGACAGTTTACATCCAGGTAAAGGATGATACTGAAATCGTCAGACAACCTGTACTCCCCCTCGATCATTTGCAGGTTATTTGCCTTGGCATACCTGCGCACACGTTGGCAAAGTAACTCGTGAATCGCGTGTTCCAGGAAGACAAGCATGTCAACGTTGGTCAAGAATTCGATGCTGGCTTGTTTCTTTCTTAACATGGCATCCCACGAAATCTCATCCCTATGCTACAGAACTTCTCGATGTTGTCGGTCAGATGTACATTGGTGTTCATCATTTTACGTTTTCTGATAAATCAGAGATGCCGTCCTGCCATTCATTCACCAAGTGCCTGTTCTTTGCATTCATTATGGAAATGCCTCTTAGTTTACTAGAGAATCCAGATATTCGTATGGAAAGACCCCTTCTCCGTCACAAGTTGAAACTCTACATCATCGAAATAAGTGGCTCCCTTTGCTAAGAATATCTTCAGGACGCGTTGGTTCAGCAAATTTCTAAAGAGACGTGAGAATGAAGCGTTGTGAATCCAGGAAGTGGTGTGATCCCCTGTGAAGCGGCATGTATCTGTCAACGGTGTCAGCAATGACACTGATCTTATCATCCTACTACCCAGACTCGTCAAAGTGCTGAACTAGAAAGTGGGCATCATGCTCTCCTAAATTGTGGAAAACATGGCTGTGTGCTGTGGCAGTTAGTACTTAAAGTTACATGGGTTGTCAGCTGCACTCTGGGACTTCCCCGTTATGTGGCAACAGTCTCTACAGGGAGCTTCCTCACCTCTGTCCAGTCACAGTCCCCAGATATAACGATCAGCTGCCTGCTTGCACAGTGCATCATTCTCCTTCACGTTGGTCATGAGGACGTTTTCACTATAAATGTTATAAACATCCCGGACAAGACTTTCAAGCTCAGTGAGCAGCCATCTCGCACTATTCCCTTGACATAAGATTTTAATTTTAGAGTTATACGTGCACAGAACTTGGTGGGTAGCCACATATCGTATGCATCATTTTGTGACAGTGATATGGGAGGCAGAGGCACCACGTTCACACTGTACCACAGGAGCTAGGAGGCGCTCTAAATCGACGTAAACGACAAAGGGACAGAAGTGTTGGTGACAGGCATTCTTAAACTTCTAGAACCGTTTATCCTTGATAAGCATTTCCACACATATTGTTTCCTGGCTCTAGCAGTCAATCAGGTCTTTCAAGATACATGCTCTTGGTAAACGAGACATCCACAGCAAAAATGTCTTGCACCTTTTCTGTTTTCATTTCAGAGGAACGTAGGTGGGACATGCAATTTATCCAAACGCTGTGTTGCCTATCGCCTTCAGAGATTAGCAGCAGGTCTACGCGTTTTGGATGTTTCTCAGCTAATATAGACAAGAAGAAGGGATCACCTAATTTACGCTCGACTTCTTTGTCGATGTGCCACACAGTGTGTTAATGTTTGTCTTCTCCTTATGGCTTTCCAACATCCGGCCATATACGAGAAATTTGATCGTCAGTGGATATCTGGTGTTTGTTGTGTATCTGTATGCCCTGTATTTTTAGGGTAATTTCTATCGCTAGCGAGAAGCAACCATGGAAATCAATTTAAATTCCTCTCATCATGATTCTGGGCATTAGGACATTCTTTTTTTAGCAATGTATACTTCTGAAGAGAGATGTAACTGGACCTGACAATAAGTTGATCAAAATCTTATGAACATAAATCAAGGCAGAGCATACAGCTGAGTGTCTTACACGACCCCCTTTCCTGCACCTCAGAAAAGTGACTCAGTATGACCGCTCTGGTATCGACTCACCCCATGACGTCACGACAGCTCTCCCCCTAACTTGGACAATGCTCTTCCCCTCAACAACACGTCGAACTCCTAATAACTCTGCACACGAGAAGGAGAAAGAGACGCAGTTGATAAGTATCTAAGGAAGGAGAAATAAAAATCCGTATTCGTATAATAACAATAATAAATTCTGAGTACTTACAAGTGAAATTGTTGTTATGTTCATTACTGGAATACACTTCCAGCAACTCATCATCAGTGGGCACGTTTGTCATTAAGGGCATATCCCACAAGGGTACTAGAGGAGGTGTATGACGTCGGCAGGTGAATGTGTCTGAAAGAATACGGACAAACCCAAACGAAACAGAGGTGCAGAAGAACTAGTAGCTGGTGGTCGTGTCTAAACACCTATATTCGCATTGAGAACATCTACAAACTAGAGCATCTCAAAAATAACAAACAAAGCGATATCTGCCTCTGAACAATCGATGTCGTTCCCCAGAGATCATCATCATTGTCATCATCATTATCAGCTGCTGGGTTCAGATCCCACAGCGAGTAACGCCTGATCACACCTAGAAAAGAAGAAGTAGAACCCATAACAATCACTTACGCTACTAGCCATTAAAATTGCTACACCAAGAAGAAATGTAGATGATAAACGGGTATTCATTGGACAAATATATTATTCTAGAACTGACAGTGATTACATTTTCATGGAATTTCGGTGCGTAGATCCTGAGAAATCAGTACCCAGAACAACCATCTCTGGCCGTAATAACGGCCGTGATACGTCTGGGCATTGAGTCAAACAGAGCTTTGATGACGTGTACATGTACAGCTGCCCATGCAGCCTCAACACGATACCACAGTTCATCAAGAGTAGTGGCTGGCGTATTGTCACGTGCCAGTTGCTCGGCCACCATTGACCAGACGTTTTCAATTGGTGAGAGATCTGGAGAATGTGCTGGCCAGGGCAGCAGTCGAACATTTTCTGTATCCAGAAAGGCCCGTACAGGACCTGCAACATGCGGTCAGGAATTGTCCTGCTGAAATGTAGGATTTTGCAGGGATCGAATGAAGGTAAAGGCACGGGTCGTAAGACATCTGCAATGTAACGTCGACTGTTCAAAGTGCCGTCATTGCGAACAAGAGGTGACCGAGACGTGTAACCAATGGCACCCCATACAATCACGCTGGGTGATACGCCAGTATGGCGATGACGAATACGCGCTTCCAATGTGCGTTCACCGCGACGTCGCCAAACATGGATGCGACCATCATGATGCTGTAAACAGAACCTGGATTCATCCGAAAAAATGACGTTTTGCCATTCGTGCACCCAGGTTCGTCGTTGACTACACCATAGCAGGCACTCCTGTCTGTGATGGAGCGTCAAGGGTAACCGCAGCCACAGTCTCCAAGCTGATAGTCCATGCTGCTGCAAGCGTCGTCGAACTGTTCGTGCAGATGATTGTTGTCCTGCAAACGTCCGCATCTGGACATGGCTGCACGATCCATTACAGCCATGCGGATAAGATGCCTGTCATCTCGACTGCTAGTGATACGAGGCCGTTGGGATCCAGCACGGCGTTCCGTAGTACCTTCCTGAACCCACCGTTTCAATAGTCTGCTAACAGTCATTGGATCTCGACCAAAGCGAGCAGCAATGTCGCGATACGATAAACCGCAATCGCGATAGGCAACAATCCGACCTTTATCAAAGTCGGAGACGTGATGGTACGCATTTCTCCTCCTTACACGAGGCATCACAACAACGTTTCACGAGGCAACGCTGGTCAACTGCTGTTTGTGTTTGAGAAATCGGTTGGAAACTTTCCTCATGTCAGCACGTTGTAGCTGTTGCCACTGGCGCCAACCTTGTGTGAATGCTCTGAAAAGCTAATCATTTGCATATCACAGCGTCTTATTCCTGTCGGTTAAATTTCGCGTCTGTAGCACATCATCTTCGTGGTGTAGCAATTTTAATGGCCAGTAGTGTATAAACAAAAACAGTATAGAAAATATGTATACTTGCTTTCATCCTCAGCCAAGGTGACCATGATGAATGACATTACACCGTCGTCGGTAAACAGTGACAACAACGCGGCGTCATCATTGTTATCCAACGTGCGTGGCCATGACTGCAGTCACCATCGTCGTCACGGATACCGCACGAGCGCTTGACTCCGATATCAGGGCTGGCTGGCAGTCGGAGAGAGAGAAGGACTCGGGTCGCCCTCCGCAGGGCTGTTTACAAAACAGTGGCAATTCATCACGCTTCTTCTCTCCCCACTAACATTACTTACACATAGCGCATTGCGACAGTGCCCAGCGTGTTGGTACACATTTGAACATGCCTCTCTCAACTTTCAACTGCTCTCATTACTTACCAAGCGTGGACGCAAGGCAGCACAAACGGGTTTATTTCTCGTAAGAAAAGAACTTCCACATATTAAACGAGTGGGATTGTGCTGTGACAGAAATGCGCGAAATGGAATATGCTGGCTGCAAGTAGCTGCTGATCGGCTACGTTTTGAGCGACACATTGCAGAAACTTGGGAAATCATCTCGACAGTTCTCCAAAAAGAGTGTAGATGTCACCTGGTAAATAAACATAGCTGACAAAAGAACTGTAAAAAATGAGCTCGGGAGTATTTAAATAGGTACAAAAATTTTATTAAGAAAATAATATTTGCACATATCTGCAACACAAGTAAACCCGTTTTTCTCTCCACCACCGTACACTTGCCTAAGGTGTCTGACTGACATACAGTTGAATGATTCCAAATTCAGGATAGCAGTGTTCTTGAAAATATCCCGCATTCATACCACCACCTCACGACCTTTTGACTGCATGACGCTCTCTCTGTGATCACAGTTTCGGAGTGATGTCAGCATATCCTCACAGGTCATTCCTGTATCGTGGCGGCTACTGCGATAGTGGAATCGAGTCAATCACGCTACTGTCTTCCAAGACATGTCACACTTTATTGTTCTGAGCAGCTGGGCAGAAGTGACAACTGTGTAGAAACTTGCCGAAACACAGACTGAGTCGATGCGTGTGACAACAGCTACATCTTCAATCATCTTTAAACATGAAGCGGCCGCACTCGTCGTGGAGGCCTCGCCCGTGAGCAACAATGTTGTACCAGGAGGCGGGCAGCTTGGACCCTGGCAAGCAGGTCTTCAGCTGTATCTACAGGTGTTTCGTACACCTACATCTTGGCATAACCTCAGAGAATGAAGTCGAGGGTTGTAAGATCCAGCGATCGCAATGGCCATCAGAGAGGACCCCCCTTTCCAGTCCTACAATGAGTGTGAGTACTCTTCAGGTGCTTGCAAACATTAACATCAAAGTGGAATGATCTTGGATAATGCCCTAAAATACCTTGACTGAGAATCTTTGCTGTTGGCCTCCGATATGGGTGCCGTGGGTGTTGTCCTCATTCTAGATCTGCCTGTTTGGCTTTTGAAAACAACATCACGGATGAATGAGGCCTCATCCACAAACAATACAAACTGTATGAAGTTGGACAGTACAGCGCTATGAACGATACTGGATTGACACAAGCAGACATAGGGCTCAAAATCCGTTCGCCCAGTGCTTGCACATTTCATCTTTGATTACTCATTGTGCACTGTACACAGCAACACACCTCACCATGAACACGACACAAGCTACCTGATGCAATGGACAGCTGACAGCAGGGTCAGTGGTATGCTTGCGGCACAGGTTAATGCGCCACTGCGATGCTTGAGTGCTACGTGCCTAGTTGTGTACAGTAGGTCCGTTTGGTGGTCAGGTGTGTACACTGTTTATCAGCTGCTACTGTTCGAGTGCACAACGGACACCCGAGATATTTGCAAGAGTGTGAAGAGCTGCTGGCATCATTGCAATACATGCATTCATTCAGACTGACAGTCGTTGCTTTGAAGAATTGCTATGAGCTTCATTGTTGTTAGGTGGTGTATGCTGTGTATGTCCTTAACACAATAAATCTGCACTTTCGAGTATTGGTTCCCTATCTCAATACAGAGAACAAGAGCAGTTCTGTCAAACTTCCCTCAGACACGCCCGACAGCACCCATGTCTGTGGTGAGCACTCACCTTCCAGAACAACATACTGGCTGATGCTAGGGTAGATAGAAGAAAGGAAAACAGAATGGGCAAGTGCGAGAGGGACTCACGCACTAAGGGTTCTGTACAAACTCCCCATCCTGGGAATCGAGATTCCCAATAATTTTTACCTGTTATCGACACTTTGTAACTTTACTGGCAAGATACTGGTCCTAGGAATACCAAGATAGGTTCAAAAATTCTACGTTATTTCCTCAGCCCAGCCCAAACAAACAAGAACAAGCAAGCAGAGGACTTTAGTTTATGTATGTAGGGAGAGAAGATTTAATAACACATTTCTGTTTTCGTACTAAATCACGAATACAACATACAATTTATTTTTGGATGCAGTAATGTTCGTATGTTATTCTTTCAACAGGTGATGAATACAATGTATGTCCAAATCGAAAAAGACATTTTTATGTGATATAATTACAAGTTAACAAGTTTCAGATATTTTGCTTTACTTCCACCGGAAAACTTACTTGTTGCCAAATCTCACGATTCCAAGTCAATGGAGGGCACTCTATAGGTTTCGATGAGTGAGTTTTCGATTATAAAACACGAGACATAAACAGCCATATCTGTTGACTGGAGTCAGTTATAAGCTTACAACTTTTACGCCGCCAATGGTCCGTATACCTTTGTATGTGACATAATTTGAACATGATAGCCAGAACTGATCCAGAGAAAAAGATTCCCAACAGATGGACAGACAAATAGACAGACTGATAAAAAATAATACGAAAAGTAGTTTCTAGAGTTATATAGTTACCAATTATGGATTTTAAGATTTTTTCCTTTATTTGCACTGTGAAATCTGGCTTCTTCCAAAATGTCATGATTCTAAATCAACAGGGAGCACCTTATAGATTTTTGTGAGTGATTTTTCAAGTATGAAAATGTGTAATTACATGGCCATATCTTTATTGCATTGACTTAGAAGCCTACAATTTGTACAATGCCAAAGGAGCATAGACTTTAATATGCGACATAAACGTGAACTTCGTACCCGAAAATGGTCCAGAAAAAATGATCTTAACACTCGGACAGTCAATACATTCCTTCAAATCTGCAATATTCGAGACGTGTTCAGATACAGACGACATTGTGTTAGATGACGAGCAACAAACGCAAATTTTCGGCAAAAGCGAACAGCCAGGCAACAGACAAACGCTACAAAATTTTGAGTCAAACTGACATTTCGTGTGTGCACAATTAACTCAGATAATGTTTCAGATATGGAGCGGCTGATGTCTATCGTTGCGTTTGTAGAAGGTCATAACATGTGTTCAGGTTTCTCACAGCGTTGGTAACGAGTAGGATTTTGACGGATTTGTCAACAGTCTGGCCATTCTATTTTCCAAAATCGTTCAAAAATTTGAATAGAATCTCCTCAGAGTTCCAGCCACGCCATGTGGCTTTACACGTAGGAACTCGACGCTGCTGGCAGCTCCAGAACATTTCAGTTGGATACATCGTCACGGGAGTATACATTCATACATTCAGACGTCTGTAATGTCAACTACCAAGAAATATCTGCACCTCTCTTATCTGATGTCACAGTTTGAGAAATGTCTTTATTTAATAAAACCCCACTAGGCATCTGCTGTGTATTAATGTTTGTATGCCTGTACAAAACTGAATGTACTACACTCATGCGCTGGCAGTAATTTCAGTGTCATGTAATAGTGCTACATGTAACTGTATACTAAGACAGGCTGCTGCTTGTGGATGTTACGAAAGTAATTTGAACTATTTTCTGTGTGTCTCAGGGTATCCACGCAAGTGATCAGCAACTCCACGGTTGGATTAAGGACATGGAACGTGTGAAAGACATGCTGCGCACGAAATTAACCGGATGGGTACATGACATGCAATTAGCCAGCAAACAGGTGGAGCACTACGAGGTGGAAGAAGACAAGGACGGGCCAGGGAACTTGACAATCAGGTATAAACCAGTGTACACTCAAATGTCTGTCGTACTCACTATGGTTTTTTGGAGTTTATCTCACTTTTATCCATGGAAGTATTCATTAAAGTTATAGAAAACACAGGGATCATTTATTTCAGAATGGAGTAAAGAGCTAACACTAAGAGACAGTAGTGAAGGACATGGTTACAGAAACTCGTGATTTACAAAGTTTTTTTACTGCGTTTAGCTTTCGATATTTTGATTCGTATTGTGTCTTAAAATGTGCCACGTATTACGTAACAGACATGCGGAGAAAACTGACATAATAACTGATGTTGCTGCATTTACTAGAGAAAGTATTGATGGTTACAGATACTTCCGAAGTTTTCATAATTTGTGGAAACAATGATGTGGAACCTGACACGAAAAGTGAGCGTGTCCTCGTGTTATTCGGGACAAAAAAAAAGTTAAAAATTCTTCGTTCAAGAAATCGTTCACGCAGGAGAATGGTACAAACGTGCCGTCGTTTGACCGTCGCACAGAGTCCCGTATGGAAATCATAGTAATGAGTACCGCTGGCGTAGGGAAACAGCTGAAACAGCTGAAAATAAATAAGTGGCAATGCCTAGATGGAATGCCAGTTTGGTTTTACAAAGAGTACTGTACGGCATTGGCTCCTTACTTAGCTTGCATTTACCGCGAATCTTGCGATCAGCGCTAACAACCAAGCGAATGGAGAAAAGTGCAAGTGACTCTAGTGTATAAGAAAGGTAAAAGAACGGACCCACAAAATTGCAGACCAATATCCGTAACACCTGTTTCCTGCAGAATCCTTGAACATATTCTCAGTTCGGACATAATCAACATTCTTCTGAGTAAGGAGCTTATGTGCACAAATCAACACGGTTTTGGTAAGCATCGCTTCTGTGAAACTCACCTTTTCCTTTTCTCGCATGATGCACTGAGAGCTATAGATGAAGGGCAACAGGCAGATTCCATATTACTAGATTTCTCGAAAGCATTTGTCACGGTGTCCCATTGCGGGGTGCTAACGCAAGAACGAGCATATGGAATAAGTTGAGTGACTGCAGGTTGACACAAGATGACAAAATTTCTGGTTGGTGTGATGAATGGCAGGTGGCTCTTGCTGTATAAGAAAGCGGATAAGTAGCAAAAACGAACCCGTAATATCCGCATACGGCATTCCAAGTGTCCTGCCTAACACAGTCGCTTCGTTTAAATATCTGGGCGTAATGCTGCGAAGCGAGATGAAATGGATTAAATATGTGAGGATTCTGGTAGGGAAGGGGAACGGTCGACATCGGTTTATTGGGAGAGTTTTGTGAAAGTGTGGTTCGTGTGTAAGGGAGACCCCGTATAGGACGCCAGAGCGACTTCTTGTTCAGCATTGCTCGAGTGTTTGGGATCTGCACCAGGTCGGATTGAAAGAAGGCATCGAAACAATTCGGGGGGAGCAGGTAGATTTCTTACCGGAGTTTCGATCAGCATGCAAGTGTTACGTATATGCTTCTGGAGCTCAGCAGGGAAGAAGACACTCATTTCGAAGAAAACAACTGAGAAAGTGTAGAGAACCTGGCTGCAGAACGATCCTAATGACGCGAGCATACATTTCTGGTAGGGACCACGAAGGCAAGATACGAGGAATTACGGCTCCTAAGGAGGCATATAGACAGGCGTCTGTCCCTCGCTCTGTCAGCGAGCGGAACAGGAAAGGAAACGACTAGCTGTGGAACAGGGTACCCTCCGCCACGCACCGCACGGTGGCTTGTGGATCATGTATGTAGATGTATATACAAAAGACGATAGTTGAGAGGAGTTATTGGTTTCATGTCCGTAAATTTAGCGAAATCATTTTTGGCTGGGTTTCATTTGGAATCGTGAGGTTTTATCTATTCTGTTTCATTTGTTTGGTCTTATGACTGCATGCATGGGGGTTGTGGTGTAATAGGTGGCCCCAGTTGTGTGTAGATAAGGACATTGACAGGAGTTTATGACGGCGGTGACGAAGTGGTGGTGGATGTGGTTGGAACTTCCTGCACCGGCAGTGTTGAGGGCGATGGGGCGGGCCGTGGATGGGGGCTGGCGACGGTGTTGGCGACAGAGCCAGCGACGCTGCTGGAGAGGGAGTCGACGGTGGCGCAGATGGCGGCGACGGTGGTGGAGCATTTGACGGAGGCAGTGGCGGAGGAGCTGCCAGACTACGGCTCTCTGTGAGTGGTGAAGCAATGAAGACGACGGCGAAGGGTGGGAGATGATCGGCGAAGAACCGCTAACAGAGTCCATGTGAGAGCTGAGGTGCTGGCCAAGTATAGTGGGGCGTGTCAGTAAAACGGAGGATATACTTCGTACTGGAAATTTTGGGAGGACATTTTGAGGTTAACATGAGTAAAACGAGTCAGAGAATATACTCCACCCGAGAACGTGCTCATCGCGAGTAAAAGGGTGAGGGATGTTGCTTAAGACAAAGAATGTTCTCCGATTTCGTATGAATAAAACTAGAGGAGCTTCTCACAACCGGAAAACATTGAAACGAGCTCTTTAGCGTTCTTTGAGCTGAGTAAGTTCTGTTCAGGTTAAGTTTTACATTCTTTTTGACAGTAATGGCAGAATTTATGCTGCTTTGAAGGCAATTAAAGATATATGTAGCCCAACAAAATGCTGAACAGAGACACTGTAGAAGTTTATATGGGTTTCACAATAAGAACATTACTTGCCTGGTGAACTTCCCTGCAGAAAATCACCAAAGAAGAGGGTACGACCTTTCAAAAGAAGTTAAAATTAAAACCTTTTTGCTGCATTTTACTAGACCTAGGTTTTCAGACTAACGTACGAGAAAACTTCGGTGTAGGCCTACACCAAATAACGGTGTCGCTGACACTTCCAGATGTTCACCATGATGTCTTTTGACAGCATAAGTCTTATAGTTTGGTACGTTATAAATAAGTAGGCGGATCACAAAAATTAACTCCTGGTTTCTTACAAACCTAGCGATCTGTTTCTCGTAACGAACAGAACGGGCGACCGCTTCAGTACTTGATAAGCGAGCAGAACACTGTGCGCCGTATTTAACCAAAATTATCTCGTGTTAGAGAACTCTGACAGAGTTCCGGCTTGGAGTAGATAAAAAGTAATGCAATCTTAAGATTTCGTTCGCATAATGTTCGCCTAAGTTCTATAACTGAAAAGTTTTCCGCATGTTGTAAATTCGGTAACATCTCAAGAAAATGCATTTTCGTAAGCTGTACGTAATTGTTTTAATAATTTGTTGCCGCACATAAAATAAACAAAATGAAACGTAGTGCAACTCTGCCTGAACACACTGATGCCGCTTCCAGACATGTCGCCCGTTTGAGCGAGCTGAATGACACGTGACACTGCGCGTGCTTTCTGTGCCGGACACGGCAGACCACACACACCGAGAACTCAGCAGGGAGCAGAGGTAGTGAGAAAAAGGAACCCTCTCGTCACAGATTGTGGCTTCGAATGCTTTACTCACAAGAGCTTTCTCGCAGCATGTTCTTTTGCTCCGAGAATCTTCTCCACAGAACGTCGTCTTGTTTATTCATACGACCCAGCGTGTTTATCTTCTGTTGGATGTCAGTACAAAGTCGAAAACTAAAGACGCATGAGGGGAGGGGGTCACAGAGCTCCAGCGGCAGTGGTGCAGCTTCGGTACCGCCATCCTAGTCCAGGCAGCGCACCATTTCGTTTCTCTTCTGTAGTTCACGTATCGCCATCTGCAGTCGGTCATTTCTAAATTCCGCCAATCCACTTCATTACTGGACTCGCATGATACCTTTAGTAACGGCTCCAGCACTACAAGCCAAAGCCGCCTATAGCACACTGACCCTGCCTCTGTACCCTAATTGACGACGATTGCCTTCCGTGGTAGCGGTCTGCCTCGCTTATCGACTCTCCTCGTCCCTGTGGCATGTATTGATTGTGTCTTCTGTGGATTCGCCACTCTGTGTCGCGCTTTCCCCCAAAATGAATATGGCAGTCAATATTCTAGTATTACTTCTGTGTAGTAAATAGGCAAATTGTCCAGAATTTTCCGGTTTTTGTTTACCCTTTGTTTTAGTGGAGATTGTATGTTCACCTCAAATGGTTCAAATGGCTCTGAGCACTATGGGACTTAACATCTGAGGTCATCAGTCCCCTAGAACTTAGAACTACTTAAACCTAACTAACCTAAGCACATCACACACATCCATGCCCGAGGCAGGATTCGAACCTGCGACCGTAGCAGCTGCGCGGTTACAGACTGAAGCGCGTACAACCGCTTGGCCACACCGGCTGTATGTTCACCTCCTTCTTCCACTTAAATACTTTCTTTGGTTGCCTTATGAAATGAACGGTTCCATTGCGTTAAAACAGCACTTTCCCGAAATTCTTTGCCAAGAAAATCTCAGTATAATGAATATTCAGATCATTGTCAGTGTGCATCTACTTCCTGGATATGTGGCATGCAAATGATGATTTTAATCACGGCACGGATTCTGAGTCCCAGCTTGTCAGTGGAGTAGGTGTGGTACTGTACCTCCAAACAGAACAGCGTGCTGGTGTACGTAGCATGGAAATGATTTGCGCGCCTTAGCACCATGGCACCAAATGTCTTATGGGAGGGACAGCTTTCCGGTCAAACTGGGGACCCAGACATCACACAGAACTCATAATGACGCAGCTTCATGCTTTAACTGACAACATCGTTTTCAAGTAACAGTGATAACAAAGGACCGTACTACAAGGGGTAGAGGGAGTAATGATTGTTCTGCATTGCATCTGGCAGTATGGAAACTTTCCATCGTTGATGGGCTATAGGGAATGCAGTCGTAGATTAATCAGGAAAAAATTGTCTCATACCCGATTCTGAGGGCTCCATTCTCATCATAAGATGTACCTGACACAGATGCATCGAAATGATGTACGGAACACTGACCTTAGGACAAAGTTTTACGGCCAACAATTTCTGTATGATAATTTTCACTGCCAAACTAGAGACCCGCGCCAACCAATCACGAAGCGAGACGGAGCGAATGCTTCAGAGCCAAGTAAACAAACATTTTTATGCAATATTACGTCAGCAGACATGTACTTCTGCACGTCAAGCATAACAGTGTGAGATGGTGGGATGCACACTGCCGGATGTAAGCAGAAACATTATAAAAATGCCACAACTGATAAGGGTACAATGAATAAAACGAAAGACCTATTGTGAAATAAACACATGTTCGGTATTTGCAAAGACGGATTTGAAATAGTTTAAGTCATCGTATCGCGCTGTCCTTAGCCGTTGGATTGGCTGAAAGGGACTGAATAAGTGGACCTGCTCGACGGTACACTCACGATTGTCCGTAGAGCTCTTCTTCCTATGGGAGTTCTGCTTTCAGCTGTCATACAGTCTTTACGGAAAGTTATCGCAGATGTCACATCACCTAAAGCACATAGGAAACTCCCTGGCCGGTTAGAGTCGTGTTCGGATCCGCGGCGTGCACTTTCCACTGCAGAGTGAGGATTCGCCCAGGAAGCAACTCCCGGGGCCTCTGGTCACTGCAGTGCCCATCCTTCCGGGAGCGCTGGTCCCGCCAGCCGTGCAGGGGAGCTTCTGTGACGGCTGGAAGGCAGCGGCTGAGCTACTGGCGGAAGTAAGGCTGTGACGGCGGCTCTCGGTTCGTGCCTGGCTAGCTCGATGTCTATCTTTTTAAGGACGTCATAATCGCCATTGACTTTAAAAATTATTTGTTTTACTATTGCAGTTTCGACCTTTCGACCCATTTTCAAGTGGTAATGTGGAAGATTTTGCTTCAGCTCATGACAGACATGTCTACACGTAAGCGTCTAAAATCATCTATAACAAATTTGAACTAGTCATATCGTTAACATAAATATCAAATGTTCACTCTCTTGCAATGCATACGAAATTCTTCTTTAAAGAAAAGAGGTATTCTGCGGCAAGCGCTGCAGCTCTGCTGTTTGATGTGTCTGAAACCAGTTAAAACGATATAGCAGCACAGAACGGAGTGGATGATCTGCAAGAAATAGTTACAATCGGTATCTCACTCAAGTGCTCCGAAATCTAAAGACGAAATCTCGATGCGCTAAAATGCTAAAAAGACCAATGGATTTGCGATTGTTTGCTGTGTTACTATGCATCCTTTAAATAATGAAATAGTTCTAGGTTTGTGTCCCAGTCTGGCACACAGTACTCATCTGCCAGGAAGTTTCTAATCCACTGCTGAGTGGAAATCCGTTCTGGATACTTTTAGCCGCCCGGGATTAGCCGAGCGGTCTGGGGCGCTTCAGTTATGGGGTGCGCGGATGGTCCCGGCGGAGTTTCGAGCCCTCCCTCGGGCATTGGTGTGTCTGTGTGTGTCCTTAGGATAATGTAGGTTAAGTAGTGTGTAAGCTTAGGGACTGATGGCCTTAGCAGTTAAGTCCCATAAATTTTCACACACATTTTTGGATACTTGTACGTTCTTGCATAAACTATACATGCTAGGTTTTCAACTTTTAACCTCGCACCTTGTGTGCTACAGGCGGCCGCTGTTGAGTGAACGCCTGCTGCGCTATCAGCCGTGGAGCCTCTCCTTTGGCGACGACTTCAGTGCGCTGTGCAAGGAGCGGCACCCAGAGGCGTCGCAAATGTTCAGTCTCGCTGAAGGACTGTACGCCTTCCATCGTGTCTACTGGATGGACACCGATTCATTCTACGAAGATGATTTGAAGATTGTAGGTAAGTTTAATTCTGGGAGCCGGCCACTTCACCGTTATGCGCTGACAACTGTTCAGTTGTTCGAGGAATGAGATTCAAATATCCTTCTGAATATGTAGTTTTAGCTCTTGCGTGATTTTGCACGCCACGCAAGATAATCTCTGGTGCTCTTTCCAAAGTCAGTTTTTATATTCCTCGGCAACTCTACGTCTGGATCTATGACAAGCTAACTACTTCATTTCGATGTATTATAGACTTCTTCATTATGCAGGGACTAAAAAAAGACTACGTACACAAAATTTTGTATTGTTTAGAGAAGATTAAAAAGAACAAAGTATGTGAGACAGATGTCACAGGTGTACCCCCACCTGCTCGTGGCCAATGAAGGTTTCGACGCCAGCGATGTAGAGAGGCTGTGTGATGTTTTAGAGACGTTACTGAATTGCCAGCTGGGCGCTAACACACTCGAAGCAAGTGGGTGTCTCACAAATAATGTTTGCAGCCTCAGCCTAACAGGCGACCACCTCACCTGGGGTGTCCGCCAGTGTCTGGTACACTGAACAACTCGTCTCCCTCCCGTAGGAGGCACGCAACACCTCTAAAACAGTGCCCATCCCACAGCACTTTGAACAACGTCTGTGAACGCCAGTGCAGATAAGACCTTCATACATGTGCGACACGTGCCTCATATAAAAAAGTGTTCCTCTTTATCTTCTATAAACACTCTAAAATTCTGTACATGTAGTTTTTTTCAGACCTAGTCTAAGGCTTGTTTTAAAAATGGCGAATGGTTTCTGCAACTTAACGGCTACAGACAAGCTAATGTTTTGTCAATACTGTAACTGGTGTAGTGTTCTACATTTCTCATCTATCATCCTGGCATGATACTGTTCTTATTTACTAATTTTCTTTGACGAATAATATTTCGGTTTGTAACTGAATAGTTAATTGTACGAAATACACAATATTATCCTTAGAAGCGTTAATACTATGAACTGTAGTAGGACTGAGGAAACACTGTGTTTTCAGCTATCAAACCTGTCTGCTAATCAACTCTATTTGTTCGAATCACTATATTCTTTAAATTTATTATTTTATTCTCGTTGATGGACTTTATCTCTTACTCGATCATCTATCTATCGTGCACCAGACATGAAACGAGCTGTAATCGTTCATTTCTTTCTTTCTACCTGTCTGATAGCTTCTTGTTCGGTAGGGAGTAACTCCATTTACATAACAGGAAGGGGGGACAGTGAGCTTGTGCTTCCTCAGCGGAAAAGTTATTTATGCCTGCCGTTGTCACTCTTGACCGCTTCAGGCAATCGAACTTGCATGGTTTTAATTGGTAGTAAACCGACTAATTAAGAAACTAAGGTGGTCGAAAAGGGTTACAACACATAAAGAAGTAAGTTATCATAAGAATATGCGTATATTAGAACCAGGGACTGTAATACTGCGAAGAACGGTCTTTACAAAATTTCGGCTGCAGCCGATAATTTACTGCAGACACTCATAAGAATAATAGTGGCACATAAACGGAAATACGCATTGTTAGCAAGTTACTAAACAGGCAGACTTTTACCCCATCTGTTTCTAGACTCAGCTGCGCTCTGCAGCAAGTCTATAAGTATGACTGAAACTGTAATGGACATCGAGAACAAACGTGTGAGCTGAAGTTGATGTTTCTATTCCACGCGAGTAGCGACAAGATATTAAAGAATGAGCAGCGACAAGAGCTTACAGAGTTGTAGACAACTAGCCGTTTGTCTGGAAGCTAACTTTAAGCCCGACATTGAAGATATCTTAAGGGGAAAGTTGTCGTGATAATCCAGAGAGATCGGAGAGATCGTGGCAGTTCGGTCGAGATAGGGAGAGGGGGGAGGGGGGGGAGGGAAAGAAGAAACGGGTGCGAATCTCTTCTGAGCACGCGGCGATGTTGGAGATGGCTTGCGACATCCAGCAGGCTGCTACAACAGCCCTGTCTGAAAGAGTTGCCCTCGCCACTATTAAAACCGTGGCGCTTCTCTGCCGGCTGTTTTACGCATCACTGTCCAGCAGAACTAGATGCTTGCCCACAACAGACCAACGTATCAGGAACTGAGCCCTGATTTGCTGTCGCTGCCATTGTGTAAAATCAACTAAATCGCAAATCCAAGGCTACACATCTCACAAATACTTCCTGTGTGACGACTATCTGACCCAGTATCGCAGAACCACCTGGCCTATCCCAATTACAAACAAGACCAGTCCAAGTTGCAAATTTTTATTTTTTATTCATTCGATGATTTGTTTCGGACCGAGACCCATTTTCAAATCACCATAACATAGTCGAAAATGGCATTTCCGAAGATGTCAAAAACGTGCAATTAACATTTACAGTGCATGCAGATAACTCATCGAATGAACAAAACCTCGGAACGGTTTTTCGTTCACTGATTACCAGAAGTTGCTGACCCAAACTACAGCAGCATACTGGAAGTTCGTAAAACCTACTATGTTAACTATGCCCAAATGTACAATCCTTGCACAACTGCATCATCTACACAGCCTCAACTCGGATGATCTAATAAATATAAAGTAAACGCATTATTCACGACACTAAACTTACATTCCGCATCCCAACAACTACATGCATTGCATCCTCACCACCAAAGATATTGAGTTCAGATCCACAGTGTTCTACACCATCAGTCGAGCTCACCGTCATCATCTCAACAGTTTTTTGTGTCGCATCCCTAACATGAAAGACATCCAGTTTCTCCACAACATTCACTCGCCTTCTACTCTCGTCCAACAGATGACGATAACAGCCACAGCCACCTTCCACTTTTAACATCCAAGTCACCTGTTCCAAAAAGCAATCCAACTTTATCTTCAGCCACACCAAAACATCAGCTTAAAACCTATACCTAACCTTGTTTCGCCACATAAAACATCAAGACAAAGCAGCACCATAGCATTCCATCCATATGTCTGTTCCCTCAGTTCCAACGAGATCTTCATCACTCACATGTTATCTCAATGCTACAACTATACTTTAATGAAAATTGTTACAGTTTCGTAACACAGTCCCAGTCACTATACACTCTACAAAGCACAGATAATTGCTACAACATACAATCAGATGGTACTGCCAATGGGTGCTTGTGAGATATCCTGATACCAGCACCTCATTCTGCAGATCAGAAACCCTGGGATTGGTGATACACATGAACAAAAATACTGCCACATTTTCCATAAACTGAACAATCTATTGAAAAAGGATTCATTCTCCACTCATCCATAACAACCACACGTTACCAAACAACCTCAACAAGCAGACTCAGTGCTTCATATCTTAAAGATATACTCACTGTATCTAATGACTGCTCGACAATTCGGTACATACAGTGTCACACAAATACGACCACCATATCTCTTGGGCCCAGTTTAAAATACCTGTCTATAACGCCACAAAACGAATTAAATATAGCATTTACAACACAAGACTATAAAGTGAGTGTGTGGGTTGGTGCTATTCTGTCATTCTGCGCAACAGATTAATCTGAGATGTACCCTTTACCCTTTGGCCCCTGCAAGATGCAATTTCCACCCCCACACTACTACAGGAGTCAGACGGACACTCCTAACGTTCTAAAGAGAAATGCCTGAAAAATTTTCAGCAATAAATACCTTCTGGAGTCGTCCACTGTAAGGATATGACACAAAAATTCACAAAATTTATTACGTAACTAGTGGGTTACTTGGGTACTGGAGTAGTGCTAGTTAGTGTAAGAAAAACATGAAAGTAACTAAAATTATTATTTATTTTGCAAAAATTCTGAGAAATCACAATAGCACTTTTAGTTATGTATTGAACAAGTTATTTGCGGGCTCTTTTCAGAATGTGAAGTTACCTCTTAAGGATAGGATTCGCTAATGAAATTTCTATACAAAGTTTAAGATTGTTATTGACTTGGCAGAATGGCTGAGAGCTGCACCTACTAGACTTGAATAATTATCGGTTAGAATGTTGCTAGGTACAGTGGAGGCTGTCACGTGCGATATGCAGTTAAGGGTACTGTTGTGGAGGAAATGTGGGGGTCGCAAGAGCTGTGGCTGTGATGACTGCTGTCTGCGCCGCTCGCTGCTGACAAATAAGATATCTCTCGTTCTATCTGGATTGACCTTCGCCAATCAAACTCTCCCTACGCCTTGATGAAGTCAAGGACTCCTATTCGCCCCTAGTCCAACTATTGGCATGGTACACCGGTCAGATAACCAGTCCACCACAATGCCACTCAAAAATTCGCTCGCAGGCGTTTAACTATTACTCAGTCTGTTCACACCACACAATAAGTGTGGCGGCCAACACAGTGAACAATGCTTAATTGCAAGGACTCAATATATAGTTGCACTTCGATTCGCTCTCGACAGAGGTGCTCTCCCAGTGAAGTACTGAGGAGAGACTTGTTCCTCGCTCTTTCAGTACATGTACGAGCGCGCACGCTCTCGTTACGTGTTCTCGCTCCAAGAGGGACAACGGAACGGCCCCTCTGCACGCCAGACGTGAAGGGGTATATCTTTCGATCTCTTCTATTACTCCTTCAGCTCAAGGCGTCAGAAATATCGTCTGCCAATCAGCATTGCTCTTCTAATACGGGAGAATGGCGTTTTGTTTAAGGTGACCAATCCGGAAATCTGTAGTATCGGTGTTTGGCGTTTGCTGTCTCCATGTGAAAATCTCTGAAACTGCGTTCTATGTGTAAAGAATGCGTAGGCTAACCGCTCCCACACAATGTAGCGGAATTTGCTTTTAAGCCGAACACGGGGTCGTCCTTTCACTCGGGCTAACGCTGTCTGCTCTACAGGCGGTCACTGGCCGACGTAGATAGCTTGGGACCGGCCTCCTAGGGTGCAGTTGCCTCTCTCGAGCTAAAAGCTCCTGTGACCGTCGAGTCTGGAATGTATGTGTGTGCGCCAGCCTCGAGTATTTAAACCACAGTGCGCACTTGCGATTTATTAGTTATTTGCATATCGTTTACATGAATTCATACAATACTGACTTTATCTTATCGAGTTTGGGCTCGAATGAAGCGTCTTGATGTACAGAATATGATTGTGAGGGCAGAATATGTGAGCAATGAAGGAGACCATGACGTCTTACAATTTCAGGAAATTCTTATGAGAGGCTGCTCATGACTCCATTACTTTCGACCTCCTTAAGAAACTCTTATTTCCTACTAGCTCTAGTCAAGTTGTGTGATATCATACTGTATGCAAGTTTATATCCCACGGCTCACCTATGATTTAAGGGTAGTGTCTTTGTATACTAATCAAAACGTCATGGGACCCAGGATCAAACCTCGCTACTGCTTAAATTTAGAATAAAAATCATCAGTAATGATGGATGGGCGGATAGAGCTTCAAGGCACTTTCTTCCCCTGCTCCTAAAACCCTGAAGAGTCAGCAGTGCTCAAAGGCATAAGAATGCAGAAAATAATCGGAACCACTGGTATCTGTCCACAGGACATGTGGCCTATAATTGAAAAGTGGTATGATGACTGCTCCATTGGCGAAATATTCCGCAATAGTCGCACATTCGGATCTCTCAGAGGAAACTGGCAAGTGCCAGGTGTCCCAATGAATTATGTTTACTGTATAGCTCCTTGTCTGGCACACCATGCTTCTTTTGTTACTGTAAATCTTACTCAACAGCATATCTCCATGTGCCTCGATAACTTCACCTCTTGGTGTAGCCTCTGCTACATCAAAATCACTTATGTTAAAAACCCAAGGAATTATTACAATAAATACCACCAATCATTTCTCTCTCCCTAACATCCACCATGGCACACATAAACAGGACTGCGTGGTGGTACCCTCTTCAAAGGTAAGCTGGTTCGAATCCAGGTGATGGAAGAACTTTGCATTGCTGGTATTTCCCCAGTAATGGGAGGGGGAATTGAAGCATAAAGTTTCCCATCACCAGACCTCGTGTCAGTGTTCTGCATTACATTCCCTCTCCTCAGTGTATCATGATACACTGATGCCTGTGACACTGTTGAAGGTGACACATGTGGTGTCGACGATACTCGCCTGCAGCAAATCGTCAATCGACTACCGTAGAGATGCTGTACACCCAAGCAGCATCGCCACCGCCTATGAGAAAGAAGTAGTAAGCCACTCCTCCTGTAGCTTCGAGGCGCCACACACGACAAGTATTTCCAGCTCTGCCAGTGCCTGGTACGAGTTCTGCCAGAGTCCAGCCTGACTTCTGTTCTCTCTACGAGGGTATCAACAGTTCCATGACGACTGCAGAGAAGCGACGAATTTCTGCCTTCAGAGTGCAGTGTCGGCGTAACGTCACTCAGTCAAGCCTAGGCCAAGCATGCACGTACAGAGAGTTGAGGGCCAACAACAGACACATATTTGGCACAGTTGTAGTAAACGTTCAGTGCTCATCATGTGCAGACTTGCACTGTAATGCCGCTCAGTGTTTTCAGCAGCTCCTGCGTATTTGAACCCCAATTAATACCACACGTGCTCCCGCAGTCACAGCCACGAGGAGCTAAAGATAAGTGTATTGCTTTCCAAACAATAAGGCGTACTGATCATTGACTGTTTCATCTATCTACTTGTAAATTTAATAAAAGCATGAGACAACAACATGTGTGTCGGAAGTGGATGTTAAGCTCTTAACGCATCCATTATAGTCATGTACACTCAACAGATAACTTCGAGTCACAGTTCTCTCACAATGCAAGGACAGTGCCCAATTACGTGGAGGAAGATAAGCGCTTGCAGTAAGGCGGTGGACTTGCTGCTCCATTCCTCTCTGCTGACATGGGCAGAGGACTCTCACTTTCTCATATCTTGGAACAATCACGCATCCCCAGCTTACAACAAACTCAAATTAAGAAGACAGGAAACTCGATAATGTGGGGATTCCATCATTCAGCCATCCTCTGTACTTGGGTAAAACCCACTGAACGAGGCGATGCTGTGGTAAGCTGTTGGCTCCAAACTTGATTTTCGACCATATTTAGTTTCTCTGCGATGTCCCTACACAGCTTAAGGTGAATGACACGACGGTTCCTATGAATGGACGCTGCTGTCCTGCTTCCCCGTTCTTCCCAATTCTGGGTTATGCTCTAATAGCTGTTTCACCAACAGGACGTTAACCCCTGATCTTGTTTCTTCCTTCGTCTTTCCAAATGCCTTAGTGGCCCCAGTGTTACTTTCGCCAATATAGCTTGGATCTCAGCACTCTCAAAAATCTACCATTCCTTACAGTCTTAGAACACCTTGCATTCTATATCGTATTTGCAGTCTCAGACGCAACCTCTACCAGCTGATTACATTGCCCTCTCTTCTGAAGTTCATCAGACTTTGTCACAAATTGTAAACGTCCCATAAACGTGGGGAACACAAGCAATTTTTCTCGCCTATCCTCTTCATACCTAGGCTTCTGGTGCGTCTATACCAACATGTCATAGCCACCCTCCACTTGCCACCCTTCTGTATCCTATTCGAGCGAAACTTCAGCTGGCTAGTTCTTCCTGTTCCAGAATAGTATGTAGACACTTACTCCTCCAACCAGCTATAATCCTAGCGTCTACGCCTCTTCAATATGTAGATGATCCCGCTTCCAGCCTCCTGACCACTGTCATCCCTCCCTCACACCTCCCTCTACCCACATCAACTTGTCAATCATACTTCCCAGCCCACTCCAACACCTCGAATACATACACCCTTTCTGGCCGGCACCTGCATCATACTGTATTACCCTCGTAGTAGTTATTGGGAACTGACTGCCAGTGACTTGCCAGAAGCACGAGACTTATCTTCACCATAGCACCATCATCAACTTCAATGTACATGTGTTTATGTAGAGACGCTATGGCTTTTATTTTTTTGAAACCTATCATATTATTCATTCTCCCATAAAAGCTATACTGGCCTAACTTCGATAGGCTGAAGAGCAGCAAAGTGTCTGAAGCTTGCGCACCACACGATAATGTGGTGGGAGAGGAATGAATAACAAAGAAAATGGAGTGTTTACGACAAAGTCGTGCATTCGGCCTTTCACAGAACGTGCCGGTGTATAAGAATCTTTCAGAACTTATTCGTCTTACTGGCTATACATTTGCGCTCAACACGCCAATGAACGATACAGGGTGAGTCACCTAACATTACCGCTGGATATATTTCGTAAACCACATCAAATCCTGACGAATAGATTCCACAGACCGAACGTGAGGAGAGGGGCTAGTATAACTGGATAATACAAACCATAAAAAAAAAATGCACGGAAGTATGTTTTTTAACACAAACCTACGTTTTTTTAAATGGAACCCCGTTAGTTTTGTTAGCACATCTGAACATATAAACAAATACGTAATCAGTGCCGTTTATTGCATTGTAAAATGTTAATTACATCCGGAGATATTGTAACCTAAAGTTGACGCTTGAGTACCACTCCTCCGCTGTTCGATCGTGTGTATCGGAGAGCACCGAATTACGTAGGGATCCAAAGGGAACGGTGATGGGCCTTAGGTACAGAAGAGACTGGAACAGCACATTATGTCCACATGCTAACACCTTTTTATTGGTCTTTTTCACTGACGCACATGTACATTACCATGAGGGGTGAGGTACACGTACACACGTGGTTTCCGTTTTCAATTACGGAATGGAATAGAGTGCGTCCCGACATGTCAGGCCAATAGATGTTCAATGCGGTGGCCATCATTTGCTGCACACAATTGCAATCTCTGGCGCAATGAATGTCCTACACGCCGCAGTACATCTGGTGTAATGCCGCTGCAGGCTGCCACAATACGTTGTTTCATATCCTCTGGGGTTGCAAGCGCATCACGGTACACATTCTCCTTTAACGTACCGCACAGAAAGAAGTCCAGAGGTGTAAGATCAGGAGAACGGGCTGGCCAATTTATGCGTCCTCCACGTCCTATGAAACGCCCGTCGAACATTCTGTCAAGGGTCAGCCTAGTTTTAATTGCGGTATGTGCAGGTGCACCATCATGCTGATACCACATACGTCGACGCGTTTCCAGTGGGACATTTTCGAGCAACGTTGCCAGATCACTCTGTAGAAACGCGATGTATGTTGCAGCTGTTTGGGCCCCTTCAGTGAGGTGAGGACCATTGAGGTGGTCGTCAATGATTCCGCACCATACATTTACAGTCCACGGTCGCTGTCGCTCTACCTGTCTGAGCCGGCGAGGATTGTCCACGGACCGGTAATGCATGTTCCGTAGATTCACTGCCCCGTGATTTGTGAAACCCGTTTCATCGGTAAACAGGTAGAACTGCAACGCATTCTCTGTTAATGCCCATTGACAGAATTGCACTCGATGATTAAAGTCATCACCATATAATTGCTGATGTAGCGACACATGAAACGGGTGAAAGCGGTGACGATGCAGTATGCGCATGACACTACTTTGACTCAGTCCACCGGCTCTCGCAATGTCCCATGTACTCATGTGTGGGTTCATGGCAACAGCAGCTAACACACCAACTGCACCCGCTTCTCCTGTGACGGGCCTGTTACGGACCCGTTTCCGTGCTACGACCATACCTGTTGCATACAGTTGGCGGTAGATGTTTTGCAATGTGCGGCACGTTGGATGCTCTCTGTCCTGGTACCGTTCTGCATACACCCTGCAAGCTTCAGCTGCATTTCGTCGACACTCGCCATAGATGAGTATCATCTCCGCCTTTTCAGAGTTCGAATACACCATGGTCACAGTTCCTACAACACTACACTATCACAGACGTCTGGTAACACGGTGTACTACAGTTGGTCTGCGTGCGGAGACGAATGCAGAATAACAATAGCAGCAAGCGCTACATGCGGACACTGCGACAGCTAGACCAAACCACAACAGTGCACTACAGCCACACTCGTAAACACGGTCGTCATCGTAAACATGTCCCTGCAGATGCTGCTCGCCGACCGCGGCCCGTGTTTGTTACAAGACGCAACTGAATGTCGGAGGTTTCAAGCGTCAACTTTAGGTTACAATATCTCCGGATGTAATTAACATTTTACAATGCAACAAACGGCACTGATTACGTATTTGTTTATATGTTCAGATGTGCTAACAAAACTAACGGGGTTCCATTTAAAAAAACGTAGGTTTGTGTAAAAAACATACTTCCGTGCATTTTTGTATGGTTTGTGTTAAACAGTTACACTAGCCCCTCTCCTCACGTTCGGTCTGTGGAATCGGTTCGTCAGTATTTGATGTGGTTTACGAAATATATCCAGTGGTAACGTTAGATGACTCACCCTGTTTACATTGGATGATGTATCATTCTCCTTTGATTTGTACTCTGAACAGGAATAGTGCTCGAGGAAAACGACCATCAGGACTTCTCAGAATGCAGTAGGTAAAGCCGTCATCAATCTGAAGCCTGGTTTGGTCACCACAGTGCTTCGCGAGCCACCGTCCTACTGCAGGTTGTGGTCAGTCGCCGTCTTCCTACTTCTGAACTAACTTACCGAGTTAATAATTGTGGGACACAGTTAATTATTGGGTCTCCGAACAATTCTACAGTTCCAACATTTTCGATTTCCATAAATCAATGTCAGAGGTGAAAGAAGAGATAAGTGAGAGAAGGAATCTCGGGAGCAATGCCTGAATCCCAAATCTCTGGAGTCGTAATCCCACATTCATCCACTCAGCAGCTGAGGCATGTATGTCCCAATTGCATTTATTGCTGCATTATTATCATTACACTAGGTACGAGTGAGGCGAAGTAATTACATTTTTCTGCGTGTTTTTGAATGTATGCAAACAGAGTATTAACAGTAAATCGTTCATTGTGGTAAAGGTACTTCCAAAATCGTCAGTTACTGTATTTTGTTGTGCTTTTTCTCGACAATCTCGTGCTAACGAAACAAACTGGTGACAAATATGCTCCATCACTTTTTTTTACGCTGCGTGATGGGGTCACTAAGTTCACGGAGGAAAGTGAAATATCACAAAGTCGAGAATTCAGCCTGCATCCTATTTCTCTGTACAGGACGCCTATGGAGTTATATTCAAAAGAGTATATTCTATATGGACGTAGTTAGATATAAAAAAATACGTATCCAACGGATCAGTGTATGGACGATCACACCTTCCTCAGATATCTATGTGTCTCGCTGTCCCCCTTGCTATAAAGCAAGTAATTCTGCTTAGAAAGACTTCCTCAACACTTGTGTCAATTTTCCATTAATCTTTCAACGTTGAGCCACATGCGGCTTTATTATTCTTCATATTCAGTTACTTGTGTGGTAAGATCAAAAGTTTGTCATGATAATTTCAAAAGGTTGTTGAGGTGGTAATGTTGGGATTTCGTGGTAACCATTTTAATGTGGCTTTAAATGCTGCAGAACCAAATAGAATCCGAGAATAAGTTGTTCATTAAGAAACCCACACATCTGAACAACAAAACGAGACTCAAGCTCCTGCCTTCTACAACCACACAAGATCCGTGATTGCCTTGTCATGGAGGTGAGATACTGAAAACTTCCGTTGTACAGAGAAATGGAAGTTCCCATTCATGTAAGCTTCAAAAGAATGTGGTCCTATCAGGTATTCTGATCACACAATGGCCCACATAAGGTGAGGTAGGTTCCTTTCCAACTCAGGCTGATAATGGGTACTTTCCTTAGACAAGAATACAATATTTTTCCTGAGCAAACAGTGGTATATGGCACATTTATAGGTAAACAACACTCTTGAGCGAGACATGGCAGAAGTCACCACAACGAAGTACGGTAGGTTACAAATCGTTGCTCCACATCATTGTCAGATAATTCTGTAACGAACATGGGCCTAAATTCTTTCGTATTCATATTTTTTCAGTGTGGTAGTGCATTGTTGGAGAAGATGCTTGAAGTCCAACTGCTCTTTTGCAAATGATTTTCATTGGAGACTGCTCATCTGATTAAGAGTGGGTGACACACGTTTCCTGTCACTTTTTATTGCTTCCAATACGTGGCCTGTCTTTGAGACAGCCTGAAAATACAGGACATTTATCTCAATCAGGCATGGCTACTTTACGAGGGGGACTGAGGCAAATGGTCTCATCATGCGTTACATAGTTTTTCCTATCTGCGGACGTTCATGAACCCACGAATCCTCCACTAATCTCTCCTTTACAAGATGGATTCGGAACTCAAAGACTGCAGCGCTGAAACAAAAATATAATTCTGATAACATTGTTTTTTTCCATGCAGGACTATCAATAAAACCTATTTACTTCCTTATTTTTACTATGTCAAGAGCGATGCAGGGACTTCTTGGACATGATGAAATAGACGTGAATATTAACAATGATACCTGTCTTTGTTAATACTCTTACTTTGTGTTGACATGCCGCCTTACATAGTTCTGGGTAACTGAACCTGGGTAATGTGGGTAAACAACACTTCAGGCTCGTCATCCAGAGAAGACTTTGGAATCAGCTGCCTGCAGTGTACGGCCACCACCTACTTGCTGTCGTTTTCTTGCAGACGAGGAGTGGCAGCTGGAGGACAGAAGCCACGATACGCTCTCCGTGGACACTGACTGCGTCCAGCTGTTGGTGAACGCCCTGGACCACCCCACGTGTCCGCTGGAAGACCTGCCACTGGAAGCCGTGAAGCAGCGCGAGCGGTGCCGCGAGCAGCTGTGGGACGACATGGTGCAGAGGTGGCCCCACATACCCGTCACCAGCTACCTGGCCTACACGCAGAGGATAAACGTCAACCTCTGTCTGCTGGCCTGGATGGCTGTCAACTCGTACGGCATTTGTCAGGACGTCCCGTTTAGTATGATACAGTCGGTGCACGATGCTCGCTGCTATTTCGATAGTCCTGATGATCAATCATGTCTGCAGTCGAACGCTACAGACCCCATCTGCTCTGTTTCCAGAGCTATTCTGTTGCTAAAGTGTCGCGACTTTTCCTCCATCAGGACTTCCAGTAGTTGTACGATCGTTAATTTCCCATTGGTATTATTCCATAGTAATAGCAGTGTACTGTATCAAAAGCTAACAGAAGAAACACTGAATTACAAAAACAGTTTAACCATCGCCACCTTGAAATACAAGGATTTCAAAATAGACAGCTTGAAGCCTTTAGAAATCTCATTTATACTGATAAATATCATTTTCCGTTTTTCGACTGCCGTAGTATACATGTACCTTCCCCAGTTACGCAACTTGCCTGGAAAGATATTCTTGTCCTTTCAGATCACGTGCATAGTCCAGATCCTGTGTTCTGAGGTCGTGTATCGTATGGCAGGCGTCCCTGACTTACCTACAGCAGTGCTGATAGACAGCGCCCTCACACTTCTCAGCTGTATCTGGCTGAACTCGTTCTGCTACCAGATGTATTCTTGTGTTCGCCATCTCAGGCTTCCTAACCAGCTACTACCTGCTGAAGTAAGCAAGTTATTCCGTCGTGAGGTGCTGTGTGTGTTTATACCGTGGAGTATAGTATGTGTGGCAGCTGTTGCTTTGGAAAAGACGAGTAAATATCACCTGATGCACAGTCGTGTAGTAGTCCTTGCAGGGATTTCAGTGTCTGTGACATTCAATTTGGTTTGTCTCGGACTGCTTGGATACATGTACCTACGTACTCGGTGCTCCATGCGGCAACTCGAAATTGTTGATGACAAGAAATTTGCCTCAAAGAAGCAATGTCTTTTTATGTCAGTTAAGGCCATTATATTAAGTGGAACAGGAATTATTATTAGAATTGGGTTCCACCAGGCTCAGGGAATAGCGCAGTTTGTGTACTATATGCATCTAGTTACGATGGTGCAAGGACCAGTGCTCTTCGTCTGTTTCGTTTGCAATGGAACGACGCTCCCCATACTGAAGAACAGGATACTTCTTTGGTGGAACCCAACCAACATCCCTGCAGGTGTAGAGCTGTGTTCGGCAGCCGAGAGGAATCTGGCCAGGAGAAACAATGAACAGTCTCCCTTTTCAGAATCCTCGCTGTAGCCTCCTTCAGTATTTTTCGCAAATAACTGTCTCCACACCACACTGCATTAAACCCAGCAATAAAAATGGACTCTACCTGGTATGACAATATTAAATGTCATTAAATCTCATATCGTACAGCCAGTACTTCTCTTTCCGAACGTCTCCTTCATTTATAACTGTGTGCTTATTTGTGAGTGGTAGCCTCTGTCTACCTATTCTAATGCACTACTTACTAAAATTGTTGGGAAATGCTTTGTGTATACAATAGGCTGCGTCAATCACACAGCCTGTTATGTACAAGTAAAACGCAGCACGTTGTCGGAGGAATTCCCGTTCGTCAGTGTCATCTACCGTGGCGATGGTGCATTTCTGGACACATGTTCGTAGGACGTTTTTTCTCCGTTTTCCGTCGAGGATCTGTCTTTGCAGTTTGTCGATTTTATTAATGTATAATGTATGACATTAGTATATATCATATTATGTCTGAAACAAAGAAAGTTTCCATTTGTGTGTGAAAGATGTACTTTTACATGATTTGTAATTCAAGTACCATGACAAGAGACATTCAGATACTTATAAAATCAAAAGAGAGGGGCGAATGACTGAAGTGGTGTGTGCATGAAAGTGTAAATGGGTTTGTTGAGCTTATTAGTGGTTCGATTACATAGAGTGGCTCAAACGGGTATAGTAAGAAAGTAACACATGACTTGTGAACGCAAAATGTCGAATGGCAGAGTTATATGAGATTAGCATTATTGGGTTTGTGAGACAAGACGGTGATTTGTTAAGCTAGAGGTTTGTAAGGGTACTATGGCAGATGTTAAAAGTTAATGTTACATGTGCCACTCTTGAGCAAGGAAGAACATTACTTAAAGGCGTATTTACAGAAACAGTACTGTGGAAGGATAAACTTGTGCCAGTACTGTGAGTCCTGGAAAACATGTGCCATAGTAGCTTCACCAGAAGCACACAGTACGCCGAAATTGTTGTGATTCGTAATCAATAGACGATCTCCCATTTGTTCAAATAAAACCTGAGTGAGCAAAGTAAAGGAGTGATTTTCGTGAATTGTGAAAGTACAGCCATCATCGCGCACTTAGCAGGCACCCGCAGAGTTAACCGCGGTTTCCGTCTGGACGCAGTGGAACCAGAGGCCGCAGCGCCACGAGGGAGGCAGGTGCCGGGTGCAGCCCGCCTGGCCGCAGGGGGGCGCCGGCAGCTCAACACATTCTGTAAACCCGTGTGACGAAGATTTGCAGGCCGTGCGCCTCGATTCTGTCAGCGCAGCGCCAAGCCAACCCTGGCCCGCTTTGCGTGACGTCACAAGAGCGCGCCGCGGTCTTCTCTTTAGGTGGTGGCGGCCAGAGCCGACATGGGGCCCACCCAGACAAGCGTCCTGCACCACCGGGACACGCGTAAAGTCGGTCCGACACAATGGTCGCCAGCCGAGCCTCGACCCGCTGGAAAGTATCGAACCTCATCGCTTGAAAGCCAGTAGTTAACGGCCCTCGTGCTACCTACTTACCCCCAGGCAAGATCCCGAGTCCCGACCGCAGTACTGGGAACATTCACAGCCAAGTCCAGGAAATTACTTTCGACTGGCTGTACGAAATACACAGTTCAAACTCAACAGGAACACGGTCACTCAAAAAACGTTACTCCCAGATTTGGATAACAAACTGAGATTATCGCTATCCGATTACCCCAGCCAAGTCAGTCATTTGAGTCGGAGCACCACTGCCACTTAGCTAACATCATCGAGTTCTCCCTGAGCTACAATTCGCCGTAAACGCCCACACTAATTACTATTTCAACATTCGCAGATAACGGCAGCAAAGTTCTTAAGCGGTAATGGATGCGCGCAAACGAGAAGGCGTTTGGAAACTCGAGAACACTGTGCGTCGCGACACAGAACTCCGCTCCAGAGCGCCCGCGACCCGCCACGTCGGCCACACGGGCGCCGACGGCCAGCTTTCGATTCCCCGAGCTCCGAGCCTCTCCACGAAATCCTTCTACACGTGGGCCTTTCAGCCAATCAGGAGCAGCAGAGGACTGGAAGCCCCACCACTGGCCACTGCCTGCTGCTGCTTACAGCCGCTGCTGTCACATTCTGATCTTCAAATAGGCGAAGCAACGAGCTGATATGGGTGGTCAGGGAATCACCCGTTACAACCCTTTGACTCGTGGGGTATCAAGCATTAACTTCTGCAACCGATATACCTACTAAGGGGTTTCCTCTGATATATATGGAGACAAGCATTCTCGCAGCCGAAACTGCTTGAACTGTTGTTACATGTACGTAGTTGTTCGACAGCACACGTGTTACTCAGACGATGTCCCCTGCAAAGTGCATCATGCGTAACTCGCGCCTCTGTCGGCAAATGCATCATTGTCAGAGCGACTCAGACTTGGGATCAGCAGTCTGCACAACCGCCACACTCTGAGACAGGAACGACCAACTCGCATCTGGCGAGGCTAAAGGCACAGAACTCAACGCTGACTGCGAGTGCTCTCAAGCAGGGCGGGGGGACTATGGATCGTCCTGTTTCCGATATGCAACAACAGTTTTCAGCGCACCAGACTGAAGTAGAGAACTCTGTCTCCAGCAGATCTCCAGAAACGAAACGCTACGCGAACTAGCCGAAAACCCGGACAAGAAACTCGAAGTAAACAGGCAAAGCCGCCAATTACGAAAAGTTTACACTCATCCAAATACATCTCACGAAGAACAAGGTTTACAACTGGTTGGATGCAGATGGAATTAAAGCACATCTAACACAAGTTATGGCACTTTAGAAAACCCTACAATAAACTTGAAACTAAGAAGGTGGCAAAGAAACCACCAAATAGTTGTAACCTGCACTAGAACAGTTGCCTGGGCCACCAAGCTGTTCACAAAAAAATTCGAAAAAATTTGCCAACATCACAACACACCCATCAGATTTCTAAACCCGAGAGAACAGTTTGAGTTACTTACCGATCTGAGGCAACAGTAACAGAAATCACATCGCACGCCAAACACTAAGCAAAAGAGAAACCACACGGACTCACGCTCGCCTTTGTGATAACCAATTTTGACCGTGATACAACGAACGAAAAAACTGAAGGGGACCTAAAGGTACCAGGAAAATAAATCAAAATTCCCCGCTATTCCTTCCAGTCATCTACAGTTACAAAGAGCCAACTAACAAGCTACTTGTTAAACATTTCAGAATGCACTGTGTACCTCACAAGGTTGGACTATTTAAACACTACCTCCTCAATAACAGCAACATCCATATTGCAAAACTTTCCAATAAGCCACGAAAAACTGCGATATAAATTGAGATGTGAAGAACGGAGTCGAGCACGTCCAATTTTTAATTGCAAAATAGACCCGAAACAAGAAGCACCAAAATGCAGGAGCTGCAACACTGATAACGTTAATAGTGATGAGAGTTGCAAAGAAAGACCAAAACAGCCTATCTTAGCAAACAAAACTGAATACATTAAGCGCATTGATGAAACTATCACGGTCTTCGTCCAAGAATGTCACGAAAGCAATCAAACGGAGAACATACTCTGAGTCTTCACTACAGCCCTTCCCAACATGATATTTGAAAGAAGGGAAATAATAACAGCAGTTTCTAAAAAGCTACTTTCTTTGGCGAACACGGATCCACGTCTATATCGCCATATTGATAGACAAGGAAGCCTATGCCCAACCTAGCCTGAGACACCAGGAAACAAGAATTAACCTTTACATTCAAGCCTAAGAAAGATATTGGCACTATCTGCATTGTCAACACACTGGGTTTCTGCTCTAAAAACAAACTCCCTAAAGGCATAGTAAGAGAAAAAGAAGTCGGTATTATAGTCGCAGCACGTAGCTCATGAGCAGGTAGAGAAATCAATCTAGATAACTGTATCTGTCACGCAAACCAGACCGTAGTAGAAGCTGAGATAGATGCTTCAGAGTCTTTCATATAAAACACCACAACGATGCATCCTGCCGAGGAACCGCCAACTGATCTCGTTAATTATATACCCTCATTGTGCCCAGCTAAAGGAACAGGAGACTCAGTGTTAGATCTGCGATATTTGCTGAAAAATTGAACAAGAAAGATATTAAACTTGTTGTAGCCATTTTGAATCACGCAAGACTCAGAAATGACTCGCCGCCTTTTATCAATCACTATGGCACTTCTATCTTAGAACATATACTACGTACAACATAGCTACCCAGATTCTGAAGCTATACTGAATTTGGCGACTGGATAGCTAACGAATACCTCACATTTATTATGCTGTGAACCGCAAAACATCAGACGTTTCTTCATCGCGGCCATGAAACTGAAAATAGTCTCTCTAAAATAGAAGCAAGCTAAATTCAAGATGATTTCCCAACCCGAAAGACCAAAAAACAACACCAAATCATAGGTTACCGTGCTCTCAGTGACAGGGAAAGCTTTCGAGACAGACTAAAATTGTTCAAGGAATAGAGCAACATAATCGCACAAGAACAAGCCGGGTTCAGCGGCAACCACAGCACAGGTGACCCGGTCCCAGGACTGAGCAGCAGAGCGACGCAGGCTGAACGCAACACGGCAGGCGCAACGCCAGCAAGCTTTCTAGTGAACTTCGCATGCCAAAGTGTGCAGTTTACTAAAAATGTTGCTGGAAATAGGTAAGTACAAGCGCTGCTTGGTGATCACCATTGGACAGGTATTAAGCCAGCTGCAGTGACGTCACGTGGGACAGTCACATCTCCAGTGCTACACACCTACAACATGGCTGACATCGCTAAGAGTCGAGGATCGAAAGAAGAGCCCTGTACACAGACGACACTGCCTACTGTTGTCAGGGCCCGACATGCGGCAGAATTAACGAGCAGGTCAGCCCCTTCACAAACAAGCAGGAAGCATCGCTAAGCAAGTCGAGTAGATTAAAATACAGTGGATCCACGAAATCTATCCTTCAGCACCAACCTGTGATCTTCAACTACTCCTACTTTAAATAAATATGTAATCCTCGCGTCATCTTCAGAGGTACTCTGACAGTCAATTATAAACAATGAAGAAATACACCAACTGGAAAATAAGATGTTATAACACAGAGAGAGGTTGTTGCGCCCCTCAGTGTCAGGACTGGTTTCAAAAATTGCTCTCCATTCTACTGTATAAGTTGCAGGCCTCTTCATCTCCAAGTACATACTGCAGCCCACATCCATCCGACCTCTTACTGTATTCACCACCCGGTCTTCACGATTTTTAACCTCCACACTTCCCTTCAGGTTTAAATTGGTTACCCGTCGACGTCCCAGAACGTGTCCTACCAACCGCCCCTGCATTTGGTCAGGTTGCGCCTCGCATGTTCCCACGTTTCTCGGGAATCCAAACTTATCTTCCCTGAGGTCGGCGTCTACCAGTTTTTTCATTCTTCTGTAAAGAATTTGAGTTAGTATTTTACAACGACGAGTTATTAAACCGATAGTTCAGTAATTTTCACACCTACCAGCAACTGCTTTCTTTGGAATTGATAACATTACATTCTTCGCCTGTCTCATACGCCTGGCACAACAGTGGGAGAGCACCGCCGTGGCCGGCTCTCCCGAGGCTGCCTGTAGTCCTGCCAGAAGACTGTTTACTCCATGGGCCTCGTTTCGACTTAGATATCTCAGAACACTGTCAAATTTGATCTCGCACAGTTACATCTCCCACCTCATTTACATCCATGACCACTTCCCTATCTGTAATATTACCTTCAGTAAGATATATATCTGACATAACTACATTAGCAAAAGACAAAACCTATGTGATGTCATGACAGCAGAAATTCTAAATATGATGTAGCTGTGCTATTGACTATACAAAGACTTAGACCACTACACTATTCAGAATGACTCCAGTTTCTTCTATATAACATGGCACTTACCTCTGACTTACACGGTTATGTTACAAATCCCTTCGTATCATACTAGAGATTAGTTCCTAAGCATTAGTCTTAAAGACTACTAGTACAATGTAACAGGACACAAAATGCCATAACGATCGACAAACAATCGCAGGTGATGCTTTTTTAAAGGAAGGTTTTAACCCACTCATAAGGCGAATGCCAGGACTCAGCTGTAAGAATAACATCGTCCTCCAATCCGCCAGGATTACACGCTGCGTCCAAACCAAATAAGAGCCTCACATTAAAGATGAACACTGTCACCACATCATTAAGCACATTTCCGTTCAAAGAGTAACACGTTTGCTAGGGCACATTGCTGCTTGTACTAAACTTAAATATTTTCATTTTCACCTCTCCCCTGTCAACAGTGACTGTAATTTGGATCAGCAACTCAGAAACAGACATTCTTTAACAAAGTCACTCTGAAGTAGTCGACGAATGATCTTGAAATTAATCACATTTTATTAAGACCTGACTTATTAGGCGCTGCAGATAAGTGATCTTATGTATTTCTAAAACATTAAAACTTAATTACGAAACCTATTAATTTTCTTGATCGCAAAAACACATTGCTTTACCATTCATTACACGTTTTGGTTGCCAATCAACTATTGTAAGCTTGTAAAAGAAGCAATAAACAGGGAATTGCCTTAGATTTAACCAAATGTAAGGAAGTTACGTAGTATTGCGTAATGATATGCCAATCATGGTAAATGCAATGTGGCTATGAATTCTGTAGGCTTGAACGCCATCATCTAATAGCATATCTTGGAACTGTGTAAGTAATTGGAAAGTTCCTATCGGGTGAATGTGAATAGTAAACTGTTTTCAGATATTAAGCAAATAGAAATAATGATAACATACCATGCTGACTAATGAATATATTTTCCATAGACTATTGGTTACACCAACGAAGTTACAGAGTGCAACTCTCAACATATAGTAACAATCGAAACACACTCTTTCGTTAAGAATAAAGGCGCTAGCCCAGCTTAAGAAGCGAAAGTAATTTAAGGAAGAGACACACTATCTAGTTACTTATATCGGAAATGAGTATGAGCAGAAATTAGTAAGTGTAGCTGCCTTTTTGGCCCTATCAGCTGTTCTCGACACTGCTTGGTGAGAAGCACTTCTTTAGAAATTCACGATTGTGTCGTAAATTTAAGGACTTACTTAACAACATGCTCAGCAATAGAGCATTTCATATCCATTCTCACAATGACAGATGCAGGGTACGTAAACCAAGTGATAGTTTACTTCAAATGTCTGTTCTGAGTCCACTACCACTTTGGTCTGTACATGCACAGCTTACCAAAGGTCTTCAAAAAAAACTGATTTATGCTGATGACATTTGCTTGGTGGCTCAGAGCCCTAACGTTTATGATGCTGAAACCTCTTTATCCACTGATATGGAAGTCTTAGATGTATACATCAAGAAATAGTGGCTCCACCTAAATCCACAGAAAATAATTGTATCTACATCACATCTATGCAGAAGACAGTCAGAGTGCACACCAGAAGACAGATTCAGAGACCAAGTCTCGTTGTACTGCATTACACCATAATACATAGGAACAGCGCTAGATAGAACTCTTGACTTACAAGTAGCACCTGAACTCAAAACGAGAAAGAACAGCCTTAAAAATTTGGTGGTATCTTATGGGGAGCTAATGCTCGTGTTTTGAGATCCATAGCTCTAACCCTATCATAGGTGCTCTGTTGCTGAAGATTACTGTTCGACCAGGATCAATAGTGCTCATACTAAGAAGATAGATGTCCAACTGAATCAGGTATTATGGGGTGTATTCAGAGTACAATCGCTCTAACACTTCCTGTTCACAGCATCATCCCACCCCCAGCTCTAAGAAACCAGCTCTCCTAAAGGTCTGGAAGAACATTCTGAAGAATCCTCAGCTAGCCAGTCATCGAGATGCTCTACAGGCAGAACATTAACACTTGAAATTAAGGAAACCCTCATCATGCACAGCAGAAAACCTCGCTGTGTTCTCTTTGATTGTCAACCATTTACGGAAAATTCAGTGGAATCCGTCACCAATAGTCAACAAGCATCTAGTCAAGGACCCATTCATGCAGACAGGATTCGATATCCCTAGACATCAGTAGAGAATCTTGAAATGGATTAGCAGTGGAGAAGGCTGATGTGCTTATCTTAAGCATGGGGTGAGTGCTCTTTTTACAGACAATACAATGTCGCTTTCTAAATATTCCAGTTTTAATGGCCTCAGTATTATCATAACAGAAACAGGGTCACATGTTGCAACATACTTGAGGCAGCTGCACATCCTGCATGTTATTGCTGTAAGTCTTGGGATTTCGAGGTCATCTATACTGCAAAGATGTATATAAACCATACAGCTCTATGATATTATCAGTTCATTTCAGAATGCTACTATTTACTAGTACATACATGTTAGCTTATGATTCAAAACATGTAAATGTAGGATTAGCATGAGATCGTGAGTGTGAAGTTATAGTAGAAACTGAAGATATCTGTCGTAATGTAAAACACAATTTACAGATACGAGTTAGGGCGAGCATTGTTTGCCGATGAAGCAAACTGAGAGGTTGATGACAACAGACTACGATCCTTTTCAACTTCCTCTTCACATGAACATCTGTAGCCGGCCAAAGAGCGAGCCCGAGAAACTGCAACAGGAAACTAAAGCGAAAATTTTGCCTCAGTGAGGAAATGACAGATGCAGCGCGAAATAGAAGTGAGAAACGGTGGTCTGAAAACATGAAAGAGACTATGGCAAAAAAAAATTTTTCAACTGTTCAACATCGCCATTCTCCCATTTACCACTGTCACCTAGTCTTACAGCTGTGTCGGCTGTGCAGGGGAGATTAAAGGCTCTCTCCAGCTTGCTGAGACAGTTGAGTGGTGGGCCTGGCGGAGGGGCGCGAGCCCGGAAACAGAGGCGTCACTCGACGAACTCTCCTCGGGTTATCAGCCGAGTGGCGGCGTCGTCTCGTCCCAACACTCTCATATACTATGGCTAGCAACTCGCGATCGCGTAAAAGCAGTGGAATTTGGGGTTTCTTCGCCGATTTAGGTGATGGGAAATCAAAGTGCAGCTGTCGTTCTAAGTGTGTTTCATATAAAGGAGGAAATACATTTAATCTAGCGCGTCATGTGCGAGTGCTGCATCCGACAGTGTCATGTCAGTCAGGCGCTTAGCGCCCCCTGCTCCTGCATCTTCCGATATTTCTTGCACAAATAACGCGGACAATCCGGAACAAACACCAGCAATTGTCAGAAGCGAACAGCAGTCGGTGCCAGAAAATAACAGTATCACTTCATTATCAGACAGCAGGCATCAATAACACAGGACATTACCTACGTATTTTTCGAAACCTCTTTCGAACAGAAGAAATCAAGAGATAGATTTCACACTTCAGGAGATTGTTGTAAAGGATTATTTGCCCTTCAACATAGTGGAAAGCAAATATTTCCAAAGTTTTGTAGGCAAACTAAATGGTGCTTACAGAATGTTAGCTCGGAGGACAATTTCCAATACACTACTAAAACAACAGTACGCCATGATGAAAGAAATTGTAAGAGTCAAAATAAATTCTGCGGTAGCGATTGTGCTGACAATGGATGGGTGGACCTCAACCACAAATGAGAGTTATTTGTTGGTGACAGCACTCTACGTTAAAGACCTGGAGCTGGCATCTTCCCTCCTAGAGTGCTTTAAATACGACGAAAGGCACACGTCAGAAAAACTCTCCGAAGAACTGCGACATGTCACAAGGGAATGGGGCATTCCAGAAAAAGTCGTGTGTGTTGTTAGCGACAATGCTGCTAATATTGTGGCAGCTATAAGACTCACAGCCTGGAAACACATCCCCTGCTTTGCGCACACACTCAATTTCATTGTTCAGAATGGGCTTCCGCACATTCAACCCATTCTGAATAAAGTAAAAAAAAAATTGTTCAATTTTTTAAAAGAATTTCATATGCCTGCACGAAACTGAAAATGTTGCAGGAATTTTAAACATAAAACGTGTTATGCTATAGTTGCCCTCTTTTATGCTACCTTTTTGTATTTTATATCTGAAGAAGTCTCGTCAATGATCTGAAACTAGTAATCAGAAGAGGAGTTTTAGCGATCTTGAAATACGACTTTTATCCACACTTTTTAACATAACAGATCGGCCATCATCCCTTTTGAAAATGGGAAATAATAACGAAAAAAAACTTTATCTTTTGTGCCCAAGGGCATATTTTGCACTGGGTTGACGCCACCTGCGACCGCAATTCTAATTCGGTCTAAATTTCTTTTGGCAACCCAGAATGCAAGTTTGATGGCGCATTGTTGAATGTCTAGTTGCTTAGTTTCATTTTCATGGTTGATTTATAGACTAACCATTATTATTAGCAGTTTGTCACAGTTGAGCAAACGTGTTTCTTTTGAGGAAGATTTTCTACAATGAGTCATAGAGACCTGAACGAGGCGGAAATTTTCGCTTAACATGTAATAGACGAACAAGTATCAGAGTTAAGGGATTTCGAGTCGAATTGTATAGACATTGAAGAGAATAAAAATAAAGAAGATACGGGGAGGGGTGGGGGCAGTGAAGAAACAATGCACACGACAACACTCCCAATATGCTACAAGTTTTGGTAGAGTGTATCCAGAAGCAGTTCCAAGAATGCGTAAAAGTGGTTCTGCGAACTTGGCCCATAAACCTCAGCGAAGAAGTACAGCTGGGAAAGAAGTATCTGAATCAATTTAAAAAAATTTCACTCCTGAAATGGTTAGGAAAGTAACTGACGATACAATTGTCATGTGAATGCAAAAAATGGATCTCTTGTTAGCGATTCTGAACTATACGCTGTACAGTAACACATACTACAATATACTGCCCTACTTAACGTACTCTGTTACATTAGTTTGCTTTTAGCATCTAAGATGTACGTACTCACTTTGAATTTGACGATGTATTCGTTGTGACGCCTGATTTGAAACCAACAATCTGCAGAAATCGAATGTTTGAAAATAAGAGTTACCTCCCCAAATAAGCGACAAAAAAAACTAACATTGGATCTTACAGCCGATACATTTGTCCGAAAATGGAACAAAAATACGTAGTTTTATTCGGTAAGTCGCAAAAAGAGACGTCCTAAGGGACTTTATAAATACAGCGTTCATATAGGGTTTAGATGAGACCATTAGATTCCTGTGTTATAGCCTAAATGCAGCATTCATGTACGGTTTAGATAGAACCATTAAATTTCGATGTTATAGCCAATAAGTCGTTAAAAGTGATGTCGCTACGAACGGTCTCGACTGAATGTATCCACAGGACGTGTGGCATGTAATTGAAAAAGTGGCGTGCCAACGCGTCTCCTCGAGGCTTTCAGGCTTGCAGCGAAATGGCCACGACGAGAAAAACTGAGGAACTGCAGCCAATATAAGAGGCCCTGCCGACGATCGCCCGAACCACGCGACGTTCGCGAGCGGAACAGGAGTGGACGGTTAATAGTATGAGGAGAAATGTTGCTGAGAATAGGTTCTGGGTTCGAACCCCAGTCCAACACAAAGCTTCACGTCACGGCATTTCTAATAAGTTACATGTGAAGAAGCAATATTTAGCATCTCCCGTAGTTCGTTAACAAGGACAATAGCTGCTGGGTAGGAATCCGCGTCCGTTAAAAATGTTTACGTTATGTAATTTATAGTTGATATTTGCTAACTGATACTGTCTAAAATCGAGGTATATCACTCTCTGTATGCCTAGTCAGGAATGACTGTTAGTTTCCGTCAGTCACGAAATCTTTGCTTATTCTACATGACCTGGGTTTGAATCCATATGCAGAACGGGACGGTTGGTCGTGTCATTTGAAGTTCATACATACTCTCAACTAGCTGCTCGTGTAATATAAGTTTTTAATGTCATTTTGCGTTAAATAATAAGTACGGTATGTTACTTTGAAGAAAAAATCATGAATATGACGAACTTACTACGTGCATTACCTATCCGACGTAACAATGAGAGTGGTAACATTTGAGGTATGTCATTTATTGTAATAAATGTGAGCTTACAAGCGTTAAGGACAGTTTATATGTGATAAGGGGTTGCCTGATATTTGTAGTGTCGTGGTATTACTTTACATCTTGAGTTACTGCGATACAGAGCAGTGTTTCCTAGTGATGACTTGTTGGAACCATTTTCAACAGTCAAACGACCGTACTGAGGGGCGATTAGAGGACCTGCTAAACAGCTGCGTTATGCGGGTTGCATGCGATTCAGGCAAAATGCAATTCGATTCGTTCGGATACTTTTGAGCATGACTGTACGTACATAAGTTGTGTAACAGAAAGGGGTATTGTGGGTCCGATACAAGTAGGCTATTCTCACCATTTACGTACGTAATCGTTCATTGCTTACGGAAAGATTCCGGACAGTAACGTACACAGTGTAAGTACTGGCATCAGAGGCGGTACCTTCAGTGTCGGCGCTGTATGGTCAGGAAGGGGCAAAGTGCCAGCACGTTCTGTGAAAGAAATATTAGGCGCTGCAGTCATTAATAGTAAGAGCACAAAAGTATTTTGTTTGTAAACATTGTCGGGGGTGTTCTTGGAGGCAGATTATCTGTGAAAATATTCCTACGTTATTCAAAGAATTCGTAAATACAATATTGTCAACCGATCTGACTAAAAATTGAACTAACTTTGGGCATAACATAAAACCAGCAAGCGGATCGAAACCATGAGTTGAGTCGCTCGGTGACCATACTGTTACAGAAACGGAAGATGACAGACAGAAGGCGAAATACAGAGCTGCCATGAATCATTCACTCGTTTCCAGAATTCTAAATTTTCCGAAATATTGCTTGTACAAATATGATTGGTGTATGAATATAACAGCAAACTCAGCGAGTTTAAACTGTGCTGACCACCTCACATTAACAATGCAGCGCCTTGCCAAAATGCCGACAAAGCGAGATAACACTTTTCTCGTGTTGTAATATGCGGGATATTTGACCAAATGTGGCAGCTGCAACCGTGTAGGGGGGTGAACGAGATTTCTGTACGCGGTCCACAGAAGTCAACAGCAGGCGCAAGCCGCGAACTCTAAGATACCGGAGCAAAGTGTGTGGAACACCGTGCGTCGGCGGTCACACATCGAACCGCGCCGTCTGCATTTCTCACAACTATTAAAAGCAGAAGGTTGCGGCCGGCGCCTTCAGATTTGCGCCACAATGCACGGACCGGTTGATGGACATTTCGTCCCCATGCTCATACTTAGCAACGAAGCAACTTTGCATTTATCTGAAAATGTTTGTCTCCGCCATGTGAGAGTGTGGCGTACTGTGGATCGTTGTAGTTCCTTCACAGAATAAAAACGGCCCATTCAAGCTTGGTCTGTGACACTGGACAGAAAACATTAACCATCTGCGAATCTGGTTCGTGCGCCGCAATTTCATGAGGATTTTCAGTAGCCCACACTCATATTGCGGAGATTAAGTTTTTCAGATAAATTCTAGGTTGCTTCGTCGCTGAAGATCAGGATGGAGGTTCAGCATGGAGGTTCACCCTCCAGTGATCCCTCCGTTGTGGCGCGAATCTGAAGGCGCCGGCCGCAACCTTCCGGGCTGCAGACGGCACGGTTCGAAGTGTAACAGCCGACGCACGGTCTTCCACACACCTTGCAGCGGTATTCAGAGTTCGCGGCTTGTCGCTGCTGTTGACTTCTTTGTACAAAAATCTCGCTCACCCTCCTTCACGGCCGCAGCTGCCACATTTGGTCAAACATCCCGCACATTCCAACACACGAAAACTCTTCTCTCGCTTTGTCGCCATTTTCGCAAAGCGCTGCATTGTTAATATGAGGTGGTCGGCACAGTCTAAACTCACTGAGGCGAAAAATATTTCGGAAAATGTAGAATTCTGGAAACCAGTGAATGATTCATTAGTAGCCCTGTAGTTCGCCTCCTGTGTCGTCTTGCGTTGCTGTGACGGTATGGTCACTGAGCGACTCAACTCATGATTTCGATCCCGTTGTTGTTTTCGTGTGACGCTAAAAGTTCTCTTAATTATTAGTCGGAAAGGTTGACAATGTTGTATTTACAAATTCTTTTAATAATATAGATAATATTTGCACACAAAACCTGCCTCCAAGGATTCTCCTGATAATGTTAAGAATCAAAGTACTTCTGTGCATCTCCAATTAATCACCACAGCGCCTAATACTTCATTCACAGAATGTACTAGCACTTCTGTACTAACTAATCACATACTGTCAAAACTATGTAGTGACTTCAATGCTACTATTTATATTGCGTACATTAGTATCTGCCATCTTGCCGTAAGCAGTCAACGATGATGTACGTAAATGGTGAGTATATGCCTACTTGTACCCGAGTTTTATTACTCCTTTCCAGTACACTATTCATTAAGTACGATCATGCAACCCAACGCAATTTCACACCTGACTGACGAACTGATAGACCAAGACACAGGTATCGTTAATAGGTAGCGTGTGTTTGAATTCCGTAATTAAATCTAGAACTTCTTTCTGTGCAGCCTCAAGAATGAAAACTTAATACCCCAAAAACTTAATCCTTCCTGCAAAACAATGCTGAGAAATTTATGTATGATAGTGTTTTCTAACAGGTATGGTGAGCTATCAGTGCCGCTATTCATTAACTTTTAATTCACGTCTTGCTGACAATTTACTTATAGAATCGAGTGGCTCCTTTCCTTACCTGAAATACCGATTACAAGATACGAAGTGCCACAGTAACTGTTCTAACTTTCTTTAAAGGACAGATGGACCTGTACTATATCGATGACATGTACAGATAACGTACAATCATTTTCGTTACCACTCACGAATCATCCTGCGTCCTGTTTATTTTTCAATTAAGGCATACTGATTCTGTAGCTGATTTCACTGTTGCGTTCCATCTAGTAATGTAGTGTCCGAACACGAAGCTCCGACGTCATTTGCATGGGAAAATTTAGTCGATAATTTCACATCTCCAGAGAAAAACCGATCGTGAAGGTTTGATATTTTGCACAGAAACGAATATTCTTTTAAATGGCGGTTAAAGCAAGTACTGATCAGCTTTTGAAAGCCACCTAACAACTTTTTTTTGAAAATCGGCAACCGGCAATGGTTTTGTGTAAATAAACTTTGCATATCATATTCGTGGTTGACTGCTCTAATTAAGTTGCAATCTTTATAATTTTACTACAGCCTACTTTCTCATGCTGTTTTCGAGAATTCAGCGATAGATAGCAGGCACTATATAGTGTGTCTCAAATCAACATGAATATTATTCAAAAGGCCATTGGTAATTGATACGCGTTACCACTGCATTGGAAAGCACGTTTCCTGATAACGTTAGCAGTAAAAAGTTCAACTTGATTATCCATTATATCATTCAGAAGTCACACTAGTTGATACCGATAACTCGCGTCATAAGTATGCACGATAATATTCTTCAGATCCATTTGTTCCTTTTTAGGCCACTCGGACAATGGGTTAACAAAAATTTGAAAGCGCACGAAAGACTAGAACTTAATAGTGCGACGCAGCAAAACGGAGCAAACGAAACAAAACCGTGGACGGAACAGCACGGTCTGTATTCGCCTGGGACGTGTTGACTGCCCGCGCCCACGAGTCAACAGGCGTACGAGGCTGGCTGCACCGATGTCTCTTTGGGCGAAGGCTGCGTCCGTCTTGTGCACACGCAAATTTACACACGTGTAAACGTACGTTTGTTTACACCAGCTACGAACTGTGCCCAATGCTGAAAAATACTGAACCTGCCGCTCCAACTGTGTTTCGATCCATGACGACATCAAAACGGACGTAAAACACTCATCGATATCTAACGTGCATAAAATATCTGACACAGCAATAATTATCGTTACTGTAACACTCCTTTTCTTTGGCTCCACTAACTGACGACCGTACTGTAACCTGTCAACCCAGCCTAGACCGCGGGCTATGCAACACATCACTTTTCCACCACAACCTATATTAGAAAAAAATACGTAATAAAGCAGCTATGTAACCATCACTGCGTGATGGACTGTGCGGCTGATCCCGGTGGAGGTTCGAGTCCTCCCTCGGGCATGGATGTGCGTGTTTGTCCTTAGGATAATTTAGGTTAAGTAGTGTGTAAGCTTAGGGACTGATGACCTTAGCAGTTAAGTCCCATAAGATTTCAGACATAAAAAAAAAATCACTGCGTTATGTTGTATACGTAGGTATATATGACGTCACGCAGCATATGTCGACGCCCCCTATCGGTAGCAGCGACCCGCTCCAGTGTAGACAGCCGCCTGTACTGGGAAGACGGGTATTTGCAGAAGGAGTGTTGATGCTTCAAAAAGGTGAAACAAGACGGAAGTCAGACCACTGCAAACTTTTTTTAACTGGCTAACTACTAAATGGTTTATGACCAAATTGGCCACAAATGCGACAGCGAAATTTTCGCAAATCGCTTTTTTCTTCAGCGGAGGCATGGAAGTACAGTAAAATGCAGCCACTCACCGAGGTTCACTGTGGTCTTTAATTGTCGTATGGCAACGAAACTTGGCAGGTATGCTAAGGCGTTAATGCGGAACCAGTTTGCGCCGGAGGAAATCAGTTCTGATTTTAGTTACCAGGTGCGAATCTGTCGTTGTGCAAAGTCTCATCGAAGTCTTCGGTCCTCATACTGAACAAATTGTACGGCTGGCGGGAAATGACAAGATCTACATTCTGCCTTTCTCACTTGTTTGACCCTTCCTGCCCACGTTCCGTTGCCAATCCATTACATATGGAAACATTTCTATACGTCTTTCTTCCGTTGATAGTATAGCCATTTGGTGGCCAAAATCGAAAATAATTCCTTTCCAGTGTAAATCGGTTCTGCAAGGGGGCTTTAGTATACCAAGTTTCGCTGCCATACAATAGTTGCAGTCCACACTGGACCTCTGTGAGTGGCTCAACTTCAGATTATGAGCACCCAGTGGTACAGCACCGTTACTGCCAGCCCAAGTATCGTGTGAGACACCACACTGTCAAATATTCTGCTGGTGGACAGAACACACGAAGAATTAAAAGCACCCAGAAACATTGTACACATTCGTAAGTCACCAGCGACCTTACTCCGTTATTATGAGCAATCGATGTGTGCCTCAGAGAGCGAATTCCACACTTTCGCGATTAAATGGCGGTCTCTTTCTGAAACAGTTTTGGCTGCGGCTACTGTTCATCCGTCAACGTCACATTTCCCGACAATTCAGCCAACTGATCTCGCTACCCACGAGACGTTTTGGACGGGTCTTCAATACGGTGCTTCAATTGCGTTCCATATTTTGTGATAGCCGAATATAAAAACGGAAACCACCACACACACACACTTCAGTGTCACGAAAGTGAGAGCCATTTGGAGCTCAGATTTCGGGTTACGCATTATTCATAAAATTCGCGGAACTTTTATTTAATCATCCCGTCCCTCACGTGTGAAGACAGTCACTTTTATGTGACATCACGCGTCCTGTGCTGCGATTGGATGCGGGGAGCAAACTGGACAGTTGCCGTGCTGATCTACCTGTTTGCGAAGTTAAAGTTAGCAGTTTCATAGCTTTGGTACTCAAATTTGCGTTTTATGACGATATGTAGTCTAAATGATACAAGACATTTCAGAAGTCTTCAAGATTTTCAGTACTTTATCATGCTAAAATGTCGGTAAATCTGACGTCAGTGGCTACCGATAATTCCCAAACAGTGACTTACCATCAGTAAAGGGTAAGGCTTCTGTAGCAGTATTGCCTAAACGAATTAATATTTGCTATAGGTTTCAGTCAAATATAATTAGCAAATGCCGCCACAAATGTAATTCCGACGTGATTCAGTGCTCTGACGGAAAGTAATAGCAAATCTACCTCGATTCTCGCAAATATTGCACTGGAAATGGCACAAATTAAATCTAGATTCTGCCGTCGTTATAGGCCGCATATAAAAATTTACACTGCACTTTAAATATGTCATTTGAACGTCAGATAAAGAAGTTGGAAAGTGACAGTCATTCACCATCATTCATTCTTTGGTCACGTAAGATACGACTAATGCGCAAGCACGACTGCGACAACTCTTCTGCACACAAGCCGCAGAGAACACGACGCGTCTCAAAGACCTCTCATGCGTTGCTTTGTCTCTTATCAGGCAAATAATAACACGTGACAGCCAGACAAAACAGTGCAGAGTTGGGTTCAAAAATGGTTCAAATGGCTCTGAGCACTATGGGACTCAACTGCTGAGGTCATTAGTCCCCTAGAACTTAGAACTAGTTAAACCTAACTAACCTAAGGACATCACACACATCCATGCCCGAGGCAGGATTCGAACCTGTGACCAGAGCGGTCGCGCGGTTTGAGACTGTAGCACCTAGAACCGCTCGGCCACTCCGGCCGGCGCTGCAGACTTGTACAGAGCAAAAAAATTGTGGTGTGAGATCGCTTCTCTTTGATCAGCAAATCACAAACGAAAGGTGACGTCACAGAACGATAAAAAAGAATAAGGAAGTTTTATTTCATGAAACGCAAACATTACGATAAATTTTAAAGAATTGGCCAACAAGCAACCAAATCTTCGCCTCGGTCTAACGTAGGTTGGGGAAATCAACAGATCGCTCGTGGATCACAACCTAAATTCCAGAAAACTGTAAAAATACTGAAATAAACACAAGTGCTGCGTTTCATCGTCAGAAACATGTCGGCATGACGCCACGAGTTCTGATTCGCGAGTGCAGTACAGGATTCGGAATGCCTACGCACTAAACAACTTCGGACGTCTGATTACTTTGCAGACGAGTTTAACGTCTGTAATACCTGACGTTAAGCATGTAAGCGAGGAAAAGTTTAGGAACGCTTTGAAATTATTCTTAACGTGTGTTCGAAGTCGCCAAGTGCTCAAAACTGGGTGAATAACGTTCGCGTATTTCAGCGCCGTGCGTTACGTCACCTCGCGACACGCCTTAAGTTTACAACTGTGATACTTTTCTTAGTGTGTGAAAGCCGTAACGGCAGGTTATACCTCTGAATGAGTACCTTACAACATTTTAGATGTTCAAGTTCGGCCAAATTAAGCGAAATATTGAGAAATAAACTGCTGTCAGCCCTGCAAGGCGCAACAGAGGCAACCTGCTGTCACTCTCGGCTGGCGGTCCAGAATTGCAGACAACCACGGCTGCTGGAATCAGTGTCAACAGACGCCGTGTCGCACTGAAACTCACTCAGCCCGAAGTGCTGACTGTTTGATGGTTTTCGCATACTTGCGTCCTCTACGAACATTGGTTATTTCGTTGCAGTGACGTAGCCAGGAACGCGAGGTTTTTGTTTCCAACAACTGTGGTACGGGAAATCTGCAGGAATCGACAATGGTACATCGGAACACCGCCCGACTGCATGTGGCACTATTTTCTGTTCGTTGCACGTTATTCTCGCTCAAGGTATCAGCGATTAAACGACTGTAACAAGGCGATAAATAATAAATTATTAAACACTCGACGCGCTAATTTAACACACTATTCGCCATCCCTAATGTTCGTATCGATCCTAATTGTTAAAGAGAATGTATTAAACACGAGCAGTTCCGCCGTGAGTTACGCGACAAGCCACACAAAAGCGAGCAGAACGACAGCCGCAGCTTCCAAGTAACCCAGTGGAGGCCGGCTGCCCGCCTCACCTGTCTCTGGTGTTCTCGCCGAGAGGCGGGATTGCGCCGCACGCCGCCACACGCCTGACCGCTCCGCCACAACTGGGCCGCACAGACAGCCGGGGCGCGCGGCTGCCCCATTCGTCCCCCCCTCCACCCCGACCAAACAACTCGCTGATGTCACGGGGCGGCGTTGCTAGCTCGGCCCGCGGCATGCGAGGGAACGGTTGCAGCAGCGAGAGCGAGGCGTCTACGTCCGTGTCGGCACTGCCGGACCGACTGCGTCCACCTACGACACAGTCTGTTCATCTCGTTCTGTGCTATGCAGCTGGTAACAACCCCCCCCCCCCCCCTCCTCCAACATTTGGCTCCCAAAATCGGATTTCGTAAACCGATTTTCCAAAACCACTTCTGGTGATCGCAACAATGGAACCAAGACGCTGTATTTTCGTCACGGGACCAGGAGAGGTGTGAACGAGATTGTATTCATAGTTACGCATTAGCCATTCACTGTCGTAGGGCCGATTTGTAGTAGATGCAACCGAGGTGGTAGTGTTGGGTCCCTATGGTAACAAACTGCTGACGTCATCGGTCCCTAGGATTGCACACTACTTAATCCAACTTAAACTAACTTACACTAAGGACAACACACTGTCCCATGCCCTACGGAGGACTCGAACCTCCAAAGGGCGGAGCCGTGCAGATGCCACCGACGCGATGTCTCCGGACTGTTACAGACAACAGTGAGAGGCAGGCGGCAGATGCCACACAGATTTCGGCGAGCTCGCTTTAGCGCGCCCCATTGTCTGTTGGCTGCCGTGTGTAAAACTAACTCTCGTCCCTTAATAAGAGGAGAAGAAAATGTGATTCCTCTAAAACGATGAAAGAAGAGTTCCCTTTCTTGAAGTACACCACGACTATACAAACATACGCTGTGTCGTTCGGTGTTTCTCATTGAACAATGGCGGACGTGTCGATAAAACACAACTCACAAAGAAAAACAAGCAGCTGTTGCCAGTTTTTGCAAGAATTTCTAGCAGCGTAACTTTCTTTTCAAGTACGGATAAACTACAAACACAGGAAGACTTTGGCGTATCAGGTTGAAAATTATGTCACATTCTAGCGTCGATGGCGAGATGGCAGTGGAAAAGTTTTGTGCTTGTGGCTGAAGCCAGGGAAAAGTTACGGCCACGTATGTGACACGCTTGAACAGTCGAAACGACGAGCGGTGAAGAATCTCTTTTAAATCTGACGACCAACATGCATCCATACCTTAAACGCATTCAAGGATTTTTAAACAGGTTTGTACAGTCATTTGGGCTAAAATTGTTTCTTTTCAAACAGAGTGTTCAAGCATTCCTCATTGCTCCGTGACTGAGCAAACTATAACGACTTTTCTTCCACATGTCAGTCTGGAACCACTTGCATATTAAGCACTGCTGATAATTCACTGCCGTCCATCCATCCCGGGAAACGCATAATGTGCAGATGTAGACACCTACTTTAGAAAATGTACACATATTCTGTACTGATCGCGGCCGGCCACGTTCCATGATACACAGCCGTGACGTCGTATCATGGACACATTCGTCCTGTTTATTACGACCGACTCTGCAGCACCACGTGTACAGCCCCTACCATCGACAGAGCTTGGTCTTACAGTCTTCTTACTCACGATGATACACTTAGTATTGCAAAAGATTTGTCCTACTATTAAGTTTTACCATTTAAATCCTGTAGTTTTTGCATTGCTACTGTTTTAATATACTCTCAAAACATATAAATGGCGTACATCTAATCGATCGTTATGAAAACGGTGATCAGAAGTGCCAAATGCACAAATTTCCATCACTTTATTTTCTGCATCGACAATCGAATCGTACAACCTTTGTTGTCAAAGGGTTTTTGTTGCAGTTTGTTTCATCCTCAGCGATTTCTTACACATTCCAGCCACGTATCAAATCGGTATGAAAGTTGCCTTGATGGCAATAGAGAAGAAATTTATCATTACTAGGTGTTCGTACGAAGTATGGTGTCCGCTCTCCGACGTGTCCGGAAAGTCCATAATAGAAAACTGTACTACAAACTGGCACGCATCGTTCATGTACCTAATCACTGAAAACCATGTCCCAACTAGGACAAACACAATTGCTAAGGTAAAACTAGTGTGTGCTATTAGAATCTTGTCTTTAATATACTGAGTTTACGTAGGAAAGCGACTCAGGTGCTCAGAACATTTCTGTGAATGATGCATACCGCATCAGACCGATGCTTCGAAGCAAGTATCAAAAATTGCAGTTTCTGTTTTGGAGTTTATATGCATACGGTTCCGGAGGCAATATGTAGCAGCTTTCCGTCTAATCAAGATTGCTAACAAATGATGCTACGTTGTCTTCTCTTCTTAAGAAACTTATAGGCTCTGTGTTCCGACAGAGTATACTTAATCATTCCTCCATGTGGATTACAACGTCAAACACGCTATGTTAGTCTTGTGGTGCAGGTATATACTGAGACTACAAAGAAAAAAAAAAGATGACGTCATTATAAATAAGTTGCTTCCATTGATTTCTGTGTATGTTATTCAGCTCTCTGTGTATGCAATGCTTTATTTGGGAAGTAAGGATGCGTCTCTAGTTAGTAAGGGTAGCAAACTTTTGCCCACAGCTGAAACTCCGGTTCCAAACCCGAGACGCCATGAAATGAGGTCGCCCTTACTAACTAGCCGATGAAGCGAGTTGATCAACTATGGGTAAATTTTCTGTTTTTTACTTTCATCGCTTACGGGAATAGACTGAAAGATCATTGGGTTGTCTCCCTCAACCCACAGAAAACGCGATAAGAAATTTTACGCTCTCCCGATTAAACTACAACTAAGAAAAGCCTTCACCTCATCACCGTAATCGCAATTCTTTCCAGTTCGCTGCTCGGTAGTTCGTCAGTATCATACAAACGGACGATTAAAACGACGCGGCGTTTATAATAAACCCGCGAAACCTGCTGTGGGCAGAAAATTCCGTTACAGCTGGGAACGGAGTTGCTCGCGACGGAATTCTTGCGTCAGACGCCGTCCGTGTTCTTACCGAGTTAAAACTTTAGTGGCAGTTAGAAATTATTTAAAACAGGTCCATCGCCTTTATTATTCGGGACCGTATCACTGTCGTCGTGCTGCCAGGGAACATGTCGATGTCTGCGACGCTGTTTCCCCACGTAGGGACGTAAATGATTCGACGAACTGTTCTGGAGAAACGCCGCTGTCTCGATTGAAATTACTGTTCCGAAATCTGATCTGTGTGGCCTCTCTGATAACAGAAAACGTAAAGCATTATGATGATATAGAAATGTCTGTATTCTCCGGTTTTGCGTTGATAACAGTACTGTAAATATTTTTGTCGGAAACAGAAGTGGGGAATATTAGATAAGTCGAATTTATTTTCTCGTTAATTTTTCGTCTACTGCAACCGACAGAACTTTCTTTCTCACTGCCTCAGCGAGTGATTGTTGCTGTTAGCATCGCGGATTGTTGCCACTTGTAACTCTCCCGCGAGTAGTGGCTGTTATATGAAGTAAACGAGAACGACAAAGAAATTTGCATGCATGAGTTTATCATCGAAATAAGAGTGAATCTATATTTGACGCAGGGACTACGTTTTTAAAATGTACCCACACCACAACCTCGCGTATTCCTCAAGCTGCGAGACGCGTCTCCACTCCCACATATGAGTCACACTGACAGCCGCTGGCCAGTTTCACCATCTTAACGCATCCGCACAGTTCCTATTTCGCACTCGACACGTTCATGGATGGCTTTCTGTCTCAGCTGCCTGCAGCTGATGATGTTATTCTACAGTCCCGAGAAGGAAGCGATTGGGTGAGAAGATCTTCCGGAAAACGTGTAGAAATCGTCAAAAAATACCGTCTAAACGTTTTTATCCAAACAAATTAACACATGTGATACGTTTATTATACTCAACTGGATGACATGCGGAGTGAGGAATAGGAATAGCAGTAAGGGGTGGAACGTATTTACAGTCCATGGTTTTGAAGACGTGAAACTGCCTAGCAAAATACCTCTAGAGTCAAGGCGAATTCCTAATCACGTACATAGTATTAGCGGATATGTCATCAGCCACTGTTTGTGAACAAGTAATAATGAAGTTGACAGCATCATCTGTTTTTTATCGATGCGAAATCTAAACTTAGAGTGAGAACTTGTTTTAGTTCGTGGCAATGTATCCAGCTGTTCACCTTCTGTTTGTACAAATTGCATTCGTTAAACGGTAACAGATAAAAAACGATTCGTCGAGGGTCTTTACACACTCCACATGAGAGGAGGAGGGCCACATTCGAGTCAACAATTAATTTCTCTCAAAAAGGCGATGAACAGTGAAAAGCTTGTTTCAGTGGTGTTATTTTGTCGTGTCGCAGGGCGGCGCCGATCGAGAGAACGAAGATCACCAAAGCTTTATTTTACGGCGCCTGATTGCGTTATAGGCCGCTCGTTGGCGCATGTGGACTCACACCAAGTTTCATGCGTTCGACCACAGAGGTACACATATAGACGGCGGGTGCATCTATCCTTGCCGTGTTGACATTCGAAACCAAATGGATTAGACAGTTACATTATCTACACCTGGAATCAATTACTGATTTCAAAACTGATCTCGTTGTATTAGTGTCACACATGTAGTAAGTCAATTAACCTACTTTCTCCATCAGTCGCAATGTTAATGCGACAACTGTCCTTGATACGTTTGGCCAGGTAGAGCGACAGCAAACGTTTCAAACACTGTCCTGACAATTCTTTATTTACACAAACGACACAATTGCAGTAATTTGAGAATTCCTGTTCTTGTTGGACTGTGGCTCATTTAGCTGGCCGCTTCCACGGAAGACTAAATGTCAGTTTCACGGGAAGCACATATTTTTCTGGCCCCCTCCTCAGGACTGCGTGTCATTGTGCTTTAAGAAGAAACATCCGTAGTCTCCTGTTTTTATACGGAATGAAACGCTATGGCTTCTGATTAATCCAGTACAGATGCCGACACAATATCGAGATGACGTTACTTGAAGAGTAAATTCATAATAGTGGGTTAGAGAGAAACGTTCTGTCGTGTCAAAAATTTTCGCCATTCGTAGAGTTTTCGATCTGACGACCGACGTAGCCTACATCCTTACTTTCATCCAACCCATGGATTTTGGAAAGTGTTTGCTGCGTAACTTGTGCTATTCTGTTTTAACATATAAATGGCGTATAACTAACAGCTCGTTTGGAACAGTGTGGGCTACAAGTGCCAAACGCACAAATTTCCAGCGGTTTGATTTCTGTCTCGACAATCGAAACGCGCAACTTCTGTTGCCAAAGTCTCAACGTTGTAGTTGCATCCTTCTCTGCGAAGTAGTTCTGCGGCATCTTACACACTCCGGCCACGTATCACATCAGCATCAAAGATGCCTTGATGACGACAGGGAATAAATTTATCATTAATATCTGCTTCTATCAAATGTGCTGTGCACTCTCCGTCGTGTTTAAATAGTCCTTACTAGAAAACTGTAGTAGAAATTGGCGTGAATCGTACATGTGCATAACCTTTGAAAACCGTGACCCAATTACGGGAAACACAGTTGCTGTACTTGAATACGGTGTACTACTAGAATTTTTAATTTGTCATTGATACACTGACTTTTACATAACAAGGCGTGTGTTGTACTCTGAAGATTTCCATGAATAACGCACACTAAAGCCCTCGTCACCTAGGGCGGCGCTTCCGCATACAGACGCGGAGCGGAAATGAAGAGGGTGGGAGGGGGAGGGGGCGTGGGTGAGAACTGAGCACGTGCCAGCAGCAGAGAGCGGGCAAACAAAGTCCACGTGGCCGAACTGCACTGCTAGGGACAACATTCAGGCTCGTTTGCCGATGGTACATCGTATTATAGGTTCAAATCTACGAGGGAAATAGTAAATATTCGAGAACAGCTGACACAGTTTTGTGAAGAAGTGAAGTACCATTTTTCTCAAAACGACATTGAAACTGCTTGCAATAACTACCATTTATTGCGATTTGAACTGCATTATAAGTAGAAATTTAATACACTACAAAATTAACTTCGAGCACAAACCGAAATCATTATATCTGCTTGACAACTGCGTCTGCTCTGTGTCTAAGGTGTGTGTGTGTGTGTGTCTGTCTGTGTGTGTGTGTGTTTGACGGTAGTTGAGAGTAATCACTGCGTGTAAAAAAAGAATTAGTGGTAGAAAAGACTAATGTAAAAGACTACCGTAAGAATGGTCAGTCAGTTGTCATATTTTTCTTTGTTAACGGGCATTGTGAGTGTAAACTAACACGTTCGATGTTACAGTGAGAGACCGGATTGATCATCAATTGAACAAGCAAAAAATTAAGCTCCACCTGCGAATAACTCCAGGGAATCTGACCGATAACATCGAATACTACCGATATGTCGACAGATAACCATTATTGTCATTCTAGAGCCCTGTCCAGTAAGTGCCTTGAAAATGACAGAGGTTTACAATACGGTGGGAGAAGCTTAACTTCTCCTTGGCCAATACATTTGTAGTCTGCATAATTAAAAGGATACAAGTCCTAATCAGAAAGGCTAGGAATTTCTCATTATTATGTATGCAACTGTTGACAAACACATTTTTAAGCCATGAGTCTTTAAAACTAAGAAATATTACTTTGTTCCAAAGTCTACATTGAAATACCATCTTCACTTGTGTTTGAGTCTGTTTCTGAACAATCTGGTATTAAATTTATGATGATAGGTTCAAGTCTTATATCAATCATCGTTTCCCTGTCAATTTCTTCTTCCTAGCATGCCACACAGACTATGCCCACAGTACATGTGGGATGTTGTCTGTTGCCTCGTTGCTTATTGTCTCATGTACAAGCGATTCACTGTATGTTCCCCTGAATGTTTTGTTTCTTTTTCTTCCACATAGTCTTAATACCCTTCGCCCAAACTAATTCCATGTGGCTACAATGACAGTGACACGTGAGTAAACGCAAAATGGTGTGACCGCATTCATGTGCAAGGAAGTCGTGTGTGAACGTTCTGTCACGTGACTGGTACAGTATAAATCAACGAGCTGCAGAAGATCGACACGAGTCTAGATTATACGATGCTTACTATTTTTATTTTTAAGCTGTGGAAAAATATCCACATTTCAGGTGTTTGTACTTGATGTTTTTTCTATAACAGTTTAACTATAATTGGCAATGACCGACTTCGAAGCGAGCTATGACAAGAATTGTGAATCACATCACGAGGCTGGCAGCGTTCAGCCAGAATGGTAATCACTGCTGTTTTACTTGCACGTAAATACAAGTTTATTCTCAGAAATAAAACAAGAAGAGTCAGCCTGCATAGTAATTGTCCGAAAACCTATCCCTATGAGAAATTTGAAACCGCCAGTACCATCAATAATTTTCCAGCATATCTTCTTGGAATCATTATAATTGACCCATGTTTCATCAAGGTAATACACTGTTGACCTACCTGCTTCTCTTGTATCGTGAATCTTTATATGGGATGTAGTTCGTGCTACACCTATATCATTTGTCTGAACTAAAAACTCTCTTCTTAACGTATCTGGAACCAATGTCTTTGAAAATTCTTTACCTTGACGAAGCGCTTACAATTGAACCCTGCGTAATTGTAACACGTTTTTGTTGTGTCAGGGATTCATCATTCACATGGATCTCTTTAAAAAATCATTGTTAAAACTATCCATTTGTGTTACAGGTTCTTTGCGATTTCGATGCTTTCCAGCGACAGGAAACCAACTGTTTCTACAGTTCCGACAGTCTTGACACTTCCCTTTACAATTCGCTTTAACAGTTCTTTGCCGACTCCACATGGTTCTGGGGGCCATTGTTGTGCTTTCAAATATCAACCGTAGGAGACGCGCTTTTAAATTCACGTTTGAAACAGTTATAAATGTAAATAATCCGCCTCGCATGCTTGTGATGCACTTCACGTTTATTGCAGTCATATGACTTTTTTTTTTAATCGCTCTTAAACATTTACGAGGTACACATTCACAGCTGTACTGCTGCAAGAAAATAAAGGAAAGAAAAAAATTGATGGTTGGATGGACAGTTCGCTTGTGGCGAAGTGCGGCAACAGTGCTGCACGTAGGAGCGAGATTCCCGCTCTCTGCTGTAACTCGCTGCTAGCCGCTCGGAAAGAGCATGAATATTAGTGGCCGCCAGTGGCTAGTGGAGGGGGATGAGGAAAACAGCTGAAAATTGGGCCGCCTTCTTACATGACACAGACAATAGGACTCTTCTGATTCGTCCAGACCGATGCTTCGACGTAAATATTGAAATTTCCTGCTACTATTAAAGTTTTGGAGCCAGTGCAGATACGGTTCTGGAAGAAGTATTTAGGTGCTTTCAGTTTACTCAGAATCGGTAACATATTTGTAGTATATGAAGCTACGATGTCTTCTGGTCAGGAGAAACTGATAGCACCTCTTTGTTTCGACAGATTATACTTCACCGTACCTGCACGTACCACCACCGTCCCACACAGAGTATGTTACTCTTGTGCCGTAGGTTTATGGAGAGACCAGAAAAAAAAGAAACCTGATATCAGTATATTTAACGAAGTCATTCATTACCGTGTATGTTACTCACCTCTAGGTGTGTGCACTGCTCTATTTGGGAGCTGAGGAAGCATCGATAGCAGACTCTTGTCAACGGCTGAATCTGGAGGTCGTCCGTACTAGCGATACGATGAATCAATTTCTCCACTCGGGGCAAATCTGTCCTTTAGTTTCATTGCTTAGGGGACAGACTGAAACGGCATAGCGTTGTCTCCCTTAATCCGCAGAAAACACGATAAGAAATGTTACGTTCCTTCGATTAAATTACTGCTAAGAAAAGCCTTGGGATTATCATCGTAATCGCAGTTCTTTCTACTTCACCGCGCTGTAATTCGTCACGGTCACGTAAACGGACAATTAAAATGGCCCGGCGTTTACAATAAATTGCTGTGAAAACAGCTGTAGGCCGGAAAATTCCGTTACAGCTGGGAACGGTGTTTCTCGCGACGGCATTCTTGTGCCACGTCCGTGCTCTTGTCGAGATGAACTTTAGTAGCACTTCAGGATTAATTCAGATAGGTCCATCGCCTTTTTTTTCCGTCTCCGCATCACTATCGCTGTGCTGCCAGACAAGGTGTCGACGTCTGCGACACTGTTCCCCCAAGTCGGGAAGCAGAGGATTCGACGAACTGCTCTGCAGAACAGCCTCTGTACAGGTTGAAATCATGTTTGCGAAATCTGATCTGTGCGGCCTCTATGATGACAGAAAAAGTAAAGCCCTTTCCTTATAGAAAGGAATCTGTCTATTCCTCGATATTTCGTTTTAACAGTGCTCCAAATAGTTTTCCGTACAACGCCTAGCGAAATATTACGCTCAGATTAGGCAAGTATCAAACGAGGGAAAATGTTAGAAATATGGCGGGCTTCCCAGAATCAACTGTTCCCTTCGCTTCAGTGGTGTTACATATATTCAGATCTCGGGAGGGCGTCTATCGCTGACAGTATGGTGACGTCATAACATCTACACTCGCGACTCACTCATTACGAGCGATCCTGCCCTGACAAACGCGCCAACCCAGTAATAGAGTGACCCTACTAAAGAAGCATTCTTTTCCATTTGTGGTCTAGTTTACGCCTAATACACCTTGAAAACGCAAACGGCGGACATCTTTCCGCCTGGTTTTAGCTCTCCTGGCTACAGCTACCAACTATATAATTATTAATCGCTCTGTCTCCTGATTCAGCAAAAGGATCGCTTGAACCGTGTGGACGACATGTTTACATCGCTGCGACATCTTCTTTCCCGATATGGTGCTGTGGTCTCCTGCACTTTCCGGTCGTATGTAAAAACAGGCCCGTACTTGGCTTGTTGACAATGTGGAAACACGTAAAGTTATCGTTTTTGTAACCTCTTGTCAAGTATGCCGTCCATTCTCCATCGTGTTTGAATAGTCTATACCACAAAGCCGCAAAACAAATTGCTGCGCAATGCTATCACGAGATAGCAGTCTTGCGTCTATCACGCAGTCGTCCTGAAAACAATTCCTCCAGCCAGAGCATTTCTTTTTCCGACACAGGAATGATTTTACAATTACCTTTGCATGTAATTCATACTTTACTGTATAAACTGAATATTTAGTAATAGGGCGAACCGAGTTAAGTACTGCATAGTGTGAATGAATGCTGCGATTTTGATCTTCTACGCAAAACGGCAGACGTCATTTCGCGTCTGCTGCCAGTTGTAAGATGCATTCCAGTAACGTGTCCCACCCACTGACCAGTTACGCCGATTTTAATCTGTCCACCCGGTGCCATATCGCCGCCCACAGATTCCTGGATAGTCCTCCTACGTAACAGAACTTGCCCGGCCTTTGCCTCCCGCTGCTGTCGATGTAGTTCAGATTTTCCGTTTCAAGATTCGCCAGACAGTCGATCGCTCGCAACACGTGATCCGCAACCGCTTTCTCTGAAGACTGCCGCCGGTTGTGAATTTGGCTCTTTCTCCATTCAGATAATGTATCTTCCATCGTCGCACCTAACTGCTTATGCCTCTTGTTACTCCATGCCACGATTGGTGCCTTTTTACGGAAGAACTAAATAAAAAATAATGCCGCGTTATATTTTAAGTAGTTGAAAAGTGCACCTCGCAGGAAACATAGTGGTTTCAGACATTGAAATCAATTTCTTCCGCTCAGGAAAAAAATGATGTTTCAGGTAATGTTGGAATGTGACGAAAAAAAGAATGTACTTCTTTCCATTATTTTCAAAAGAAATAAAAAATATAAGCTTATTTCATGTTTTAATATGCTACTACTTATTTGAAAGCGCTGAGTAAACGCTTCGCTCGAGAACGAAAACAGTCTGAAATTTATTCTACGGCTCCTGACTGCGTTATACGACATTCTCTGGTGCTGTGTGGAGGCGGATTTAAAATCGCAGCCGCCCGTTTCTCTGATGTGGCAGTCTTGTCGGCTCACAGTTGTCTTATTTTACCTTCTTTCATACAAATAGGCTACAGCCCTCCCTCGTTGCCGACTACAAAAGATTTTTATGTACGAATGTTCTGTTTTATTTCTTGGAAGTGCGTGATTCGCACTCCAACCAGCGGTATCGAAAGACGTTGTGATGGCGCCCCGTGTTGCAGAAGAAGTTAACTGCGGAAGGAGTTACAGAGGACGCAGTGTAGTCGCTGGCCGACAGGTGGCAGCATGCGAGTTGCCGTATTAACCTTTGATATAAGGAGTAAGACGTTGACACGGAATAAACAGCGCGAAAAAGATGTGTATGGGCGCCATTCTGTCACACAACGTTCAAGGAACTTGTGTATAGTAATGGACATGGAAATTCTGGTATCTTCTTGCAGAAAATTATAAATGTCGAACGGAGGAGAAATGTTAAGCGTAAAAATAAGATATTTGATTCTCTGTGATTCCGCTTCGAAAGAGTAACAGTATGTTAATAATCGCTTTCATTCTGTCAAACAAAATATAAACGCTATTTAACAGTTCTACAAACAGCTAACGAATGTGCTTTTTATAAACCGATCCGCCGCTACCGCTTCTGGTTCGTCAGGTAAACACTATCATATTGACTCCCGAAACATGGTCACCGATGCCGGATTTCGTATTGTATTTTGAAGGAAAAAAACACTACCACAGCATTCCATCATTTTACGGTTTTAAGCACTTTCATTTTATCGAAGATGTGAGACTGCGGTCAGCACCGTTGTCAGGTCATGTCTGATTATGTGTAACAGTGCAGGATGACAAAACCCCGCCCAACCGCCACTGCTTACGTTTGCGTTTTTTCACACACACGTCACAGATCGACTACCAAAAGGGACGCCACCCGAACGCCAGCACGGGTCACACAAAATCGTAAAACCGGCGTCGGATTCGCATAGTAACACGGTACTGACGTTGAGCACTTTTGATCGCGCTTGCAGATCGTAGAAAGATAGAGGCTGAGTTTATTTTTCCGTTAATTCTGCGTCTCCTGCAGCCCACAGAGGTTTGTCGCTGCCTCAGCGACCTATTGTTGCTGCTGGCGCTCCACAATGTCGGCCGTTTTAACTTTCTTGCGAATAATAACGGTTTTATGGAGAAAATGAAAACGGGAAAAGGATAGTAAATGCACAACCACCAATCAAACTTTACATTTATCGAAGTTAGAAGCGAGTATACCATTAAACGATAAGTAACGTTGGTGGTGCACACATGAATGCGTTCAGTCTATATAAACCCACATTTAGGCTTTGGCCTTCCACACACAAACTCGCCAAAGTTAAACGTTCTCTCCAATCGGAATAACATGCTACCGACATCCACTAATCATTTCTGGAGACATGCTTTCATAACACTTCCACCTCTGTATAGCAAACGATTGTATGCTATATTACGCACTTTGTTTGCATTTCAAAGCATTTCAATATTTTCGCAATAGTAATGGACGAGCTATAAATATTTATCGTCTTCTTTCTTCCTAACTATGATGTTGTATTCAGAAACGTTAAGTGAGCTTCGACCACCGGTTTGTTAACAAGGAGTGACAATGATATATTGCTGTGAAACAGAGGGTAAAACTCGTATGCAGACGTGGAAAGTCGTCGTTCGTTGCAATAGTAACAACCTGTCGTATTCGTCACCAGGAAATGATACTACCTGATATAAGCCACAATAATTTCCATAATCGTTCTCTTTCCAAAGCTAGACATTTCGTAGACTCCTCACCATGATTAGTTCAGAGGTTTTCGTTTCTTCAGCAATACATAAACGAACAATTACAAAGACGTGAATTTTTGAAATGTCGCCAAAGCAGTACTGTTACAACTGGGAACGGAATGCCTCGCAGCGGCATTCTGGACACAAATGCTTTCGGCGTGTTTGCCGTGTTAGATTTGAATAAGAAATCAAGATTCGGACGAATCTCTCCATCGTCTCTTTCTGGACCAGCCGGCTGCAGCCGTGCTGCCAAAGAAGGCGTCGATGTCTGCGGCACTGCTTCCACCATGCCTGAAACGTTTCCGAGTCTCGGAGATCCTGTGCAGCTTCTCAAGGAAAGACGGTAGCCGCGGTGACGGTGCAAGTTTCTGCTGTACATTCCCACCTGTGCGGCCTGTCTTTCCACGGAACTGATGTACCTTAATTTTACCTGAATCTAAATAACGTAACTAATTTTGCCTAAAATACTACAGCGAATATTTATACTTATTGCTAACTGTTTTCCCGCATTATCGTCCTAAGCATATTCAGGTTTCGTAATACCCTCTCTGTTTTCACACGTGTTGGTGGCCGCGGGCAAGCAAATTGCACCATTAGCAGAGCAGGAAACTCACCGCCGTCAAATCAGCATCGGAGACGAATTTATTCAGGCCTTACTTGTGTTGTAAGAGTTGACTGCTTGACATGTTTTCGTTATTATGGCGTTTTCCATTGCGACGCGAAAAGAAATAGTTGTTATTATTATTTTATCTCGTACTATCAAGAGGTTAGTGAGTATCTCTGCATTTTTTCTTTTGGGTGGGGGGACGGGGGGAGGACAGCACTTGATTATCTAAAGGCCACTGCAGGCGTATGTTGCTCACACACTAAGGTGACGTCGTAACATCCACACACTCGCCTCATTCATTACGAACGGCTCTGCATTGCCACATGTGCTAGGTGTGAAATCGAGTGAGCATGGCCTTTTTGCTTCTCACTAGAATAATGTATTAAGTACTCTAAAAAGATCCATGATTTTCTGAAGAGGTGATTCTTTCCGTTTAATAAGACACTTTTTCTTCTAGTGTAGGTATTAAACCTCTATGAAAGCGTGCAAATGGCCGATATCTGTCCGATGGCGGATACCTGCCCGGGCTATGAGCGCAGACCTTATACTCCTTGTGGTTTTGTGTTCGCCTCGTCATACGGATCACGTGCTCTCTGTTGGCAACATGCTAATAATATTCCTGCAGCGTCTTACATCTCGAAATTCCACCGTAGTCTGTTTCACATTCTTGGTATATATTAAAACAATTCCGAAATTTTTTTGAATGACCACGAAAACAAAAGCTGTCATTTTTATTTCCTCTTATTAGACGTGCCATTCGTCGTGTTTCAACAGGCGACATCGCAACGCTGTACCACAGATCGGCGCGAATTGTACGTCTACATACTCTCTCGAAGTCATTGCCCAATATGAGACAAACACATCTGCGGGACATTTGTGATGATAGAATTGTTCTCTGGTATTCGAATCTCCGACTTCTCAGTAACATACTTACGTAGGGGAGCGTATCTGTGAACGTCAAATAGTAGGACTGCTACTACACAGTACGTAGGGCAGTATTTGCAAATCGATCTGCCAATACCAGTTCTGTCTTATCACGTAACATTGCGATATCGATCCTGGAAATGTGCTTATAGATAAGCCAGCCTCTCGTTTAGTGGCGAGGGCTACGGCAAACAGTGGCCGGAGACAAAACATCCCCTGTGCACAGCCGTGTGGATGGGTCTGTAGCGTTTGAGAAGTTTTGTCGCCGTGCCTAAACGCATAATACTTTTTGGTGAAATGTGTTTGCAGCAGTGCCCATCTCACACATCTTCCCGCAACGAGCGTAATCTTGATCGCTTAATAAATCAGCTGCGTACGCTTCAGTGGCCGTGCACGAGGCTTTTGAACATCCCTTTACGTGCGGTCTCCTCCTCACCTTCCCCCACATCATGACTCCACTGGCGTCTGCCAGGATTCCGTACTATCCACTACTTGTTAATGACTCCACTTCGTATTACAAAAACACTGATAAGTTCGCTTCGTCAAAGGATAGCTGCATTGCACAGACCATGAGTGTAAAAGTTATGAAGCTCGAGACATTGACGTTTGTTCGCCGTAGCAAAGTCGAATAACGTTTAACATGTAACCACATCATTAGAGGAAAACCGTTTCCCAAATTTTCGCCATCTGAATGTTGTTTCCCGTGTAGTCGTCGTCTCTGTCGTACCGTTCATCTTGACTGCTCAGGACAAACATGGGAACTCGCAGCAGGTATCAAACACCTTGATGGCGGCGTAGAGGCAAAATTCACCACATTTCAGTACAGTCTAAACCGTAAATGAATAGAATACGGGTTGCCTCTGACAGGAGGACAAATGAGGGCAACTTGGCTCCATAGGTTACTGTGTGACAGGTGTATATGGAGATACAGAGACAACTTGATATCACACTATTGAGCGGTCTCTGAGTCGTCACTTCCACATCACAGACGCTATAAAATTATTTCGCCTCTACTCACGATGATAGGCGCAATGCGACCGACGCCATTAAAAGTTGTGTTTCATTTTGCGTGCGTTGGGAATTGACCAACGGCGCACTGTCTCTCTTTTCATTAATACCGATGGTGTAGGGTCTCGTATGTTGTCCCATAATAACGTAACAAACGCTTGTGTCACGACATTTATACATTAACTACTACATGAAACATGAACATGTGATTGTCTGCATTTCTAAAGAAGTACTGTCTCGTACGTCGGCTAAGTATGATAAACGTGTATGCGATGATCTACGTTTTGCTTTTTCTCGTCCTGAAGACTGATTAGTCGAAAGACTGTGTTCACGCGTACATTTTCTGTGGATTACCTTACATTTTGAGTAAAGACGTCCCTATGTCAGATTTTAATGACGTTCCTATAGCGCCGAAAATACGCATGTGCGACGCTTACATTCTTACGTTTCATACTGTCTTTCCGCCCTGCACTTTTGGTCAAATTGTTGTTCCGCACCCGATATAACGTTGCTGGGTGGGAAACCTTGCTCAACCAGCACTGCTTAAATTGTACTCTTTTTACGTACGCTACACGTATGTCATTGAATGACTCCCGATCATCCGCCTATATTCCGCCACGTCACTGGAACGCCAGCACGCGACATACAAAATCGCGACAGCAGCATCAGAGCCGCATAACTAAACAGTACCGATTATGTGATATGGAATAGCGGAGGTCGGTAAGACGAGTGTCGAAGCCAAGAAAAGGGCCACCGAAGCGAAGAGACATGCTGAATTAGTAAGGGTAGAGGCAGCTGGCGCCAAAACATTGGCCAAAACCGCAAATAACCGTGCAAGAATCGCTAGGCGAATTGGACACATGAATGCAATAGGAATCGATGCAATGAAAGCCCACGAGCACAACGCAAAGAATGGAAAGCGTTGAAGAACGCGTTGCGGGTACCACCCAAAGGTGTGGAAGCGTAGAAAAAGGTGTGGCACGCCGGGAACGCCGAGTACAAATTGGTACACAGCGTCCAGAGGCGACGGCCGGCTCGGCGCGACGCAGTCGAGTACGAATCGCGCTCTGCAGCCCAGGGAGCGCACGGCTGCAAAACTGCAGCCCGGCCGCCACAACTGACGCTCAGTTCCAGTATCATTGTGGGGCAGAACCAGGAGGTGTCAGTTCGCGTCAAAGAGACGGGCGCGTGTCATACTACACCCAATAGAAATGTGCTAGAAGTACCAGACTGATTACAAACACATTTTATCGGTCCTCAAATTCCAAAATTTCCTGGAAAATGGAGGCTCACTTCACCCAAAAATTTTGCTGTCACGATTTTGTAACACGCTACTGATATCTTGGCCATTGACAGCAAAATTAGAATTTATCTGCGGGCACATCGAGGGCACGGCAGCTGAGAAAATGCGTAGTGTTGCAGGTACGTGCCGAACGTACGAAGAATTCACCGACGCGTTACTGGGAAAGTATTGATCGCGCCAAGTGCAAGACCGAATAAAAGAAGAAATCATTTTGTGTCCGTATCCGGAGGCGTCAGGATACAAGAGCCCCACGAAGCTCTTTGAGGCTTTAATTAGAAAGAATCAGTTTCTTGATGTGCCACATAGTGATGGTGAAATAATGTTCTGTTTCGCGAAACTGCCGATCAACTACCAGCTAGCGCTTGTAGGAAAGTACGGAGCGAATGTGGAAACATTGAAAAGCCTTCTGCGCGAGTTGGAGTTAATTTTCGAAAAAGAAGCAGCGCATGATGGAAGGAAAGGGCAAAATAACTATTACAATGGCGACTTTCGTGGAGCACCGCGCAATAACAATATCCATCAGCGTGGAGGCAGGACTATAAGAGACAGCCGGCCGCGGTGGTCTCGCGGTTCTAGGCGCTACAGTATGGAACCGCGCGACCGCTATGGTCGCAGGTTCGAATCCTGCCTCGGGCATGGATGTGTGTGATGTCCTTAGGTTAGGTTTAAGTAGTTCTATGTTCTAGGGGACTGATGACCACAGATGTTAAGTCCCATAGTGCTCAGAGCAATTTGAACCATTATAAGAGACAAAACTAGGACGGCAGAGTAACTTGCAGAGAAAAAGCGATACCCGCCAGTACGACACGAGCTGGAGGCGCAGAGATTCACATGGAGAGCGGGACGAGTGAATCGAAATACGTGGTCCTAACCCGAGTTCCAATCACCGAAACAGAAGTGGAGGGCGAGATTGAAGCCAGGACCGTGCGGTTTCGGCTCGGGGAAAATCCGCACAAATACTCGGACAGAGCCGTTTACATATGTTCAAATGTAAGGAGCGCAAGAACGTAGTTTTTGTACAGAAAAAAAGTATTGCCTGTGTGGGACACAAAAGGGAAACATTTGTAAAATAGACTGGCTTAGAAAACATCTTTCTGTTGTGTACGTATTAGACATTAAGTGTGGTAATTTGTTTTTATTTATATTCTTTAACATGTACATGTGTAACTTGTAGGGGCTACGAGGCGACATGTGGACCTTCCGCATTCTTTGTTAACTCCGAAAACGAAGGGTCGGTCGAACTCACTTTTCTGTACTTTCCATGTCATGCGGGAGCCACCACTCTTCCGAGTCATTCGTAACACAGAGTGCACCTTCCTGTGTGTTTTGTCTTTACACCGTACCAATTACTGAGTGTTTGTTGAGGAAGAGCTACTGGGTGCTTATCGACAGTGTTCCGGGCACGCCTTACAGCGCTGCACCACTTGTTTGTTTGCGCGGTATTTGTCACTGCTGTCAAAGGCACACAGCTGCGATGTTGCACCTACTTTCAGTGAGGCTTTTCTCTTCGTTGGCGTGTTGGGTACGCCACAGCGCGTTGCACCATACTCTTAGAGTTTGGAGGCGGATATGTACAAAGGTGGCCACTGTGCCCGCCCATGCCGCTGCTGCTAAGCCCAACCATCCTGGAGTGTGGCGAGTTTCTCGCACGGTGGTACGTCACGTCTCTGAGCGTCAGCGGTCGTCGGGATTTATCGCGCCCCTCCGCCAGGCCCACCAGACTCAACTGTCTCAGCAAGCTGGAGAGAGCCTTTAATCTCCCCTGCACAGCCGACACAGCTGTAAGACTAGGCGACAGTGGTAAATGGTAGAATGGCGATGTTGAACAGCTGAAAAAAATTTTTTTTGCCATAGTCTCTTTCATGGTTTGACACCACTCTTTCTCACTTCTCTTTCGCGCTGCATCTGTCATTTCCTCACTGACACAAAATTTCCGCTCTAGTTTCCTGTTGCACTTTCTCGCTCTTTGGCCAGCTTGTGTCCTAATTCATTCGCAGGACTGCAGACTTTTACTTCTGATCATTCCAAGATGAGGTGCCACTCCCCCTTGCGCAGTTCTCATTTATGCCCTTATTTATCTAAGATTACTGTAATTTTTCAGGGAATCCAGCGTAACTGGACTGTCTGTGCATATTTCTCGTGAGTCGTCCTGAGCTTCTGTGCCTATATCTGGAACAAGCTGCATTTTCTAAAATATATTTTCCAGTTTCTAAAATTATTCTCTGTTCCATGGCTCGAAATGCCTCGATAATGCCCACGCGTAGCTCATACATGTCAACAGTCACAGTTACTTTCATCATTTCCACCGGATGATAGCGATGGATTTGCAGGTATTTGTGCAAACTGAGGAAGTAACTTAATGAACCATGATCGCTGCACCTCAGAACTCTGACGATGCTGAAATGACGGTCGAGTGGAGGATGATTAAACCTTGCTATCAGGACACAAGTGACTGGCCTTTTCCACTACTATAGACATATTCGTAAGGTACAAAGAACGAAATACAAAAGGACTGACACGTCAAAAAGAGTGAGAGGTAAATTATTTAGTGCTCGTTCCACAGTATCGAACGTGAAAAAGTGCTCATAGCTCATAAGGTATGCATTTTAGAACTTCGTTTACTGCACCGTTTCTCTCTGATCGCCCTTTATAGAAGTGTCCTTCTTATTCTACTGAACTGGATAATGCGCTATATTGCAGTATCAGTAGCTTCGGAGACATTTAAGCTTGCCTCTCCATTACTTAGTACTTACGTATTCCACTTTTTTCCGTATCGTTTCTTCCTGACTAATGTTTCAAACTCAGTCTACTCTTCACCACTATTAAATTGTGAGCTGAGTCTATAACTGCTACTGGGTATGCCTTACAATCCAATACCTGATTTCGGAACCTCTGCCTGACTATAATGTAATGTAACTGGAATCCTCCTGTATCTAACGGCCAGCATGTTCTCCAGACATAAGCCCTATCGAACATGGCTGGGACAGATTGAAAAGGGCTGTTAATGTGCGACGTGACCCACCAACCACTCTGAGGGATCTACGCCGAATCGCTGTTGAGGAGTGGGACAATCTGGACCAACAGCGCCTTGATGAACTTGTGGATAGCATGCCACGTTGAATACAGGCATGCATCATTGCAAGAGGATGTGCTACTGCGTATTAGAGATACCGTTGTGCATAGCAATCTAGACCACCACCTCTGAAGGTCTCGCTGTATGGTGGAACAATATGAAATGTGTGGTTTTCATGACCAATAAAAAGAGCGGAAATTATGTTTATCTTGATTCTATTCCAGTTTTCTGTACAGGTTCTGGATCTCTCGGAACCGAGGTGATGTAATACATTTTGATGCGTGTATCTACAGGCAGATAGGATTTGCAAACCTTTTAGCATCAAATGCTAAGCATTGTCCTAACAGAAAGCCTGAAAGTAGTACTATTGGACCTCCACTTACAAAGTCAATACCGTCTTCAGTTGCTCATATCTCTGTTTTAAGTATTTGCAAGTAAGTTGAACCCTTCTTAAGCTTTAAATGTGTGTTTATATCGTCGAAATTTTTTGACACTGTACCATACTGGCTCTATTCACTCAATGAGTGAATATTTTTACTGTATGTATGATTGAGGGTTTGCAGAATAGTGTGACGTATTTATCATATCTGTAAATATCTTGCATAATGTTTGTTTTAAACTGGTGCTCTTTCAATGAAAGACAAATGCACGTTTTAAATAACTTTGTTTATTAACGTTTTTTACATGCACAAAATAAAAAAAAAACTATTGTTGACACATTTCTTAATATTCATTCTGTCTTATATCTCTGTATTATTCTTTAAATAATGTTTTTTTATGCTATAAATTCTGCTTCCATTGTGTTCAATCCAACAGGAGCGACGTCGTATCTCCGTTCTCCGTCTGTAAACCAGGCTCAACAGTTTCAATATTTATAGGATTATAGTAGCAGCCCTTGATGCTGCAAGCATACATATGTTTACACATTGTTCTAAATCATCTTGTATGCAACATTCACTGACATAACACACAACATCGTTTAGTAACGCTTTCACATATACTTGCCACCGTATTTGTCTGTTGCAATCCGTAGTGCACTGCATAACCAATACAACTTCACGACACTTTTATACAGGTCGATGATGGTTGCCTTATTGCTACAGATGTTCATGTGAAGAGGAAGTTGAAAAGGATCGTAGTCTGTTGTCATCAACTTCTCAGTGTGCTTCATCGGCTAACAATGCTCCCCCTAACTCATATCTGTAAATTGTGTTTTACATTACGACGGACATCCTCAGTTTCTACTATAACTTCACACTCACGATCTCATGGTAATCCTACATATACATGTTTTGAACCATAAGCTAACATGTATGTACTGGTAAATAGTAGCATTCTGAAATGAACTGATAATATCATAGAGCTGTATAGATGACCTCGAAATCCCAAGACTTAATGCAATAACATGCAAAAATTATATAGCACGACGACAGGGCAGTTAACACACTTTCTAAGCAGTGAAGACATAGTGAAAATGACACTGTGCCACGACTCTCGTCGGTAAGTACTATTTCAGTATCCACAGTCCAGTTCACTTCAGGATACAGAGACCAAGACCATGGGAGAAGAATAACTGATAAATCATTTGTAATTATTTGATGAAATTATGACATACACCTCAGGATCCAGAAGACAGCCCCTTGGGACATTACATATCCTGATGATTAAGCATGCACATAATCGAATCAGCACGTGTGAGGATAAAGAGATCTCTGGAATTAGCATTAGATTTGATCATCATGTGACGTCACAGCAGCGGGCAGGACGTGCAGCTGCCTCAAGCGTGTTGCAACATGTGACCCTGTTTCTGTTGTGATAATACTGAGGCCATTGAAACTGGAATATTTAGAAAGCGACATTGAATTGTCTGTAAATAGAACACTCACCCCATGCTTGAGATAAGCACATCAGCCTTCTCCACTGCTAATCCATTTCAAGATCCTCTACTGCTGTCTGCGGAGATCGAATCCTGTCTGCATGAATGGGTCCTTGACTAGATGCTTGTTGACTATTGATGACGGATTCCACTGAATTTTCCGTAAATGGTTGACAATCAAAGAGGACACAACGAGGTTTTCTGCTGTGCATGATGAGCGTTTCCTTGATTTCAAGTGTTGATGTTCTGCCTGTGGAGCATCTCGATGACTGGCCAGCTGAGGATTGTTCAGAATGTTCTTCCAGACCTTTAGGAGAGCTGATTTCTTAGAGCTGGGGGTGGGATGATGCTGAGAACAGGAAGTCTTAGAGCGATTGTACTCTGAATACATCCCATAATACCTGATTCAGTTGGACATCTATCTTCTTAGTATGAGCACTATTGATCCTGGTCGAACAGTAATCTTCAGCAACAGAGCACCTATGATAGGGTTAAAGCTATGGATCTCAAAACACGAGCATTAGCTCCCCATAAGATACCACCAAATTTCTGAAGACTGTTCTTTCTCGTTTTGACTTTAGGTGCTACTTGTAAGTCAAGAGGTCTATCTAGCGCTGTTCCTATGTATTATGGTGTAATGCAGTACAACGAGACTTGGTCTCTGAATCTGTCTTCTGGTGTGCACTCTGACTGTCTTCTGCATAGATGTGATGTAGATACAATTATTTTCTGTGGATTTAGGTGGAGCCACTATTTCTTGATGTATACATCTAAGACTTCCATATCAGTGGATAAAGAGGTTTCAGCATCATAAACGTTGAGGCTCTGGGCCACCAAGCAAATGTCATCAGTATAAATCAATTTTTTTGAAGAGTTTTGGTAAGCTGTGCATGTACAGACCAAAGTGGTAGTGGACTCAGAACAGACATTTGAAGTAAACTATCATTTGGTTTAATTACCCTGCATCTGTCATTGTGAGAATGGATATGAAATGCTCTATTGTTTAGCATGTTGTTAAGTAAGTCCTTAAATTTACGACACAATCGTGAATTTCTAAAGAAGTGCTTCTCACCAAGCAGTGTCGAGAACAGCTGATAGGGCCAAAAAGGCAGCTACACTTACTAATTTCTGCTCATACTCATTTCCGATATAAGTAACTAGAGAGAGTGTCTCTTCCTTAAATTACTTTCGCTTCTTAAGCCGGGCTAGCGCCTTTGTTTTTAACGAAAGAATGTGTTTCGATTGTTACTGTATGTTGAGAGTTGCACTCTATAACTTTGTTGGTGTAACCAATAGTCTATGGAAAATGTGGTTCATTAGTCAGCATGGTATGTTTTCATTATTTCTATTTGCTTATTTCTTTAATATCTGAAAACAGTTTACTATTGACATTCACCCGATGGGTACTTTCCAATTACTTACACAGCTCCAGGAAATGCTATTAGATGATGGGGCTCAAGCGTACAGAATTCTTAGCCAGGTAGTATTTACCATGATTGGCAAATCATCACGCAATACTAAGTAACTTTATTAAATTTGGTAAAATCTAAGGCAATTCCCTGTTTATTGTTTCTTTTATAAGCTAACAATAGTTGACTGGCAACCAAAGCGTGTAATGATTGGTAAAGCAATGTGTTTTTGCGATCAAGAAAATTAAAAGGTTTCGTAATTAAGTTTTAATGTTTTAGAAATACATAAGATCACTTATCTGCAGCACCTGATAAGTCAGGTCTTAATAACATGTCATTAATGTCAGGATCATTCGTCGACTACTTCAGACTGACTTTGTTAAAGAATGTCTGTTTCTGAGTAGCTGATCCTAATTACAGTCACTGTTGACAGGGGAGAGGTGAAAATGAAAATATTTAAGTTTAGTACAAGCAGCAATGTGCCCTATCAAACGTGTTACTCTTTGAACGGATATGCGCTTAATGATGTAGTGACGCTGTTCATCTTTAATCTGAGGCTCTTATTTGGTTTGGACACAGCGTGTAATCCTGGCGGATTGGAGGACGATGTTATTCTTACAGCTGAGTCCTGGCATTCGCCTTATGAGTGGGTTAAAAACTTCCTTTAAAAAAGCATCACCTGCGATTGTTTGTCGATCGTTATGGCATTTTGTGTCCTGTTACATTGTACTAGTAGTCTTTAAGACTAATGCTTAGGAACTAATCTCTAGTATGATACGAAGGGATTTGTAACATAACCGTGTAAGTCAGAGGTAAGTGCCATGTTATATAGAAGAAACTGGAGTCATTCTGAATGGTGTAGTGGTCTAAGTCTTTGTATAGTCAATAGCACAGCTACATCATATTTAGAATTTCTGCTGTCATGACATCCCATAGGTTTTGTTATTTGCTAATGTAGTTATGTCAGATATATATCTTACTGAAGGTAATATTACAGATAGGGAAGTGGTCATGGATGTAAATGAGGTGGGAGATGTAACAGTATGAGATCAAATTTGACAGTGTTCTGAAATATCTAAGTCGAAACGAGGCCCAGGGAGTAAACAGTCTTCTGGCAGGATTACAGGCAGCCTCGGGAGAGCCGGCCACGGTGGTGCTCTCCCACCTGTTGTGCCAGGCGTATGAGACAGGTGAAGAATGTAATGTTATCAATTCCAAAGAAAGCAGTTGCTGGTAGGTGTGAAAATTACTGAACTATCGGTTTAATAACTCGTCGTTGTAAAATACTAACTCAAATTCTTTACAGAAGAATGAAAAAACTGGTAGACGCTGACCTCAGGGAAGATAAGTTTGGATTCCCGAGAAACGTGGGAACATGCGAGGCGCAACCTCACCAAATGGAGGGTCGGTTGGTAGGACACGTTCCGAGACGTCGACAGGTAACCAGTTTACTTTTGAAGTGAAGTGTGGAAGGTAAAAATCGTAGAGGAAGACCTGGTGGTGAATACAGTAAGGAGATTGGGATGGATGTGGGCTGCAGTATGTACTTGGAGATGAAGAGGCCTGCAAGTTATACAGTAGAATGGAGAGCTATTTTTAAAACCAGTCTTCACACTAAGGAGCGCAACAACATCTCTCTGTGTTATAACATATTATTTTCCAGTTGGTGTATTTCTTCATTGTTTATAACTGACTGTCAGAGTACCTCTGAAGATGACGTGAGGAATACATATTTATTTAAAGTAGGGGTGGTTGAAGATCACAGGTTGGTGCTGAAAGATAGATTTCGTGGATCCACTGTATTTTAATCTACTCGACTTGCTTAGCGATGATTCATGCTTGTTTGTGAATGGGCTGACCTGCTCGTTAATTCTGCCGCATGTCGGGCCCTGACAACAGTACGCAGTGTCATCTGTGTACAGGGCTCTTCTTTCGATCCTCGACCTTTAGCGATGTCAGCCGTGTTGTTGGTGTGTAGCAGTGGAGACGTGACTGTCCCACGTGGCGTCTCTGCGGTTGGCATAATACTTGTCCAATGGTGATCGCCAAGCAGCGCTTGTACTTACCTGTTTCCAGCAATGTTTTTAGTAAACTGCACACTTTGGCATGCGAAGTTCAAAAGTAACGTTTCAAAGAGCAGTCCAGCATGCCACAACCAATGCAAGGCGCGTTCGCCGTCCACGAGAAAGCGTGCCGGCGTCGCGCCTGCCGTGTTGCGTTCAGCCTGCGTAGCTCTGCTGCTCAGTCCTGGGACCGGGTCACCTGTGCTGTGGTTGCCGCTGAACCCGGCTTGTTCTTGTGCCATTGTGTTGCTCTATTCCTTGAATAACTTTGGTCTGTCTCGAAAGCTTTCCCTGTCACTGAGAGCACGGTAACCTATGATTTGGTGTTGTTTTTTGGTCTTTCGTGTTGGGAAATCATCTTGATTTTAGCTTGCTTCTATTTTAGAGAGACTATTTTCAGTTTCATGGCCGCGATGAAGAAACGTCTGATGTTTTGCGGTTCACAGCATAATAAATGTGAGGTATTCGTTAGCTATGCAGTCGCCAAATTCAGTGTAGCTTCAGAATCTGGGTAGCTATGTTGTACATAGTATATGTTCTAAGATAGAAGTGCCATAGTGATTGATAAAAGGCGGCGAGTCATTTCTGAGTCTTGCGTGATTCAAAATGGCTACAACAAGTTTAATATCTTTCTTGTTCAATTTTTCAGCAAATATCGCAGATCTAACACTGAGTCTCCTGTTCCTTTAGCTGGGCACAATGAGGGTATATAATTAACGAGATCAGTTGCCGGTTCCTCGGCAGGATGCATCGTTGTGGTGTTTTGTATGAAACACTCTGAAGCATCTATCTCAGCTTCTACTACGGTCTGGTTTGCGTGACAGATACAGTTATCTAGATTGATTTCTCTACCTGCTGATGAGGTACGTGCTGCGACTATAATACCAACTTCTTTTTCTCTTACTATGCCTTTAGGGAGTTTGTTTTTAGAGCAGAAACCCAGTGTGTTGACAATGCAGATAGTGGCAATATCTTTCTTAGGCTTGAATGTGAAGGTTAATTCTTGGTTCCTGGTGTCTCAGGCCAGGTTGGGCATTGGCCTCCTTGTCTATCAATATGGCGATATAGACGTGGATCCGTGTTCGCCAAAGAACGTAGTAGGAGGTTTTTAGAAACTGCTGTTATTGTTTCCCTTCTTTCAAATATCATGTTGGGAAGGGCTGTAGTGAAGACTCAGAGTATGTTTTCCATTTGATTGTTTTCGTGACATTCTTGGACGAAGACCGTGATAGTTTCATCAATGTGCTTAATGTATTCAGTTTTGTTTGCTGAGATAGGCTGTTTTGGTCTTTCTTTGCAACTCTCATTACTATTAATGTTATGAGTGTTGCAGCTCCTGCATTTTGGTGCTTCTTGTTTTGGGTCTATTTTGCAATTAAAAATTCGATGTGCTCGACTTCGTTCTTCACATTTCTCTTTATATCGCAGCTTTTCGTGTCTTATTGGAAAGTGTTGCAATATGGACGTAGCTGTTATTGAGGAGGTAGTGTTTAAATAGTCCAACCTTGTGAGGTACACAGTGCATTCTGATATGGTGAACAAGTAGCTTGTTAGTTGGTTCTTTGTAACTATAGATGACTGGAAGGAATAGCGGGGAATTTTGATTTAGTTTCCCGGTACCTTTAGGTCCCCTTCAGTTTTTTCGTTTCTTGTATCACGGTCAAAATTGGTTATCACAAAGGCGAGCGTGAGTCTGCATGGGTTCTCTTTTGCTTAGTGTTTGGCGTGCGGTGTGATTTCTGTTACTGTTGCTTCAGATCGGTAAGTAACTCAAACTGTTCTCTCGGGTTTCGATATCTGATGGGTGTGTTGTGATGTTGGAAAACTTTTTCGGATTTTTTTTGTGAACGTTTTGGTGGCCCAGGCAACTGTTTTAGTGCAGGTTACAACGATTTGGCGGTTTCTTTGCCACCTTCTTAGTTTATAGTTTATTGTAGGATTTGCTAAAGTGCCATAAGTTGTGTTAGATGTGCTTTAATTCCATCTGCACCCAACCAGTTGTAAACCTTGTTCTTCGTGAGATGTATTTGGATGAGTGTAAACTTTTTGTAATTGGAGTATCGTGTTTGTGGCGGCTTTGCCTGTTTACTTCGGGTTTCTTGTCCGGGTTTTCGGCTAGTTCGCGTAGCGTTGCGTTTCTGGAGATCTGCTAGAGACAGAGTTCTCTACTTCAGTCTGGTGCGCTGAAAACTGTTGTTGCATATCGGAAACAGGACGATCCATAGTCCCCACGCCCTGCTTGAGAGCACTCGCAGTCAGCGTTGATTCCTGTGCCTTTAGCCTCGGCAGATGCGAGTTGGTCGTCCCTGTCCCAAAGTGTGGCGGTTGTGCAGACTGCCGATCCCTAGTCTGAGTCGCTCTGACAATGCTGCATTTGACGGCAGTGGCGCGAGTTACGCGTGATGCACTTTGCAGGGGACATCGTCTGAGTAACACGTGTGCTGTCGAACAACTACGTGCATGTAACAACAGTTCAAGCAGTTTCGGCTGCGAGAATGCTTGTCCCCAGATATATCAGAGGAAAGCCCTTAGTAGGTATATCGGTTGCAGAAGTTAATGCTTGATACCCCACGAGTCAAAGGGTTGTAACAGGTGATTCCCTGACCACCCATATCTGCTCGCTGGTTCGCCTTCTTGAAGACCAGAACGTGACAGAAGCGGCTGTAAGCAGCAGCAGGGAGTGGCCAGTGGTGGGGCTTCCAGTCCTCTGCTGCTCCTAATTGGCTGAAAGGCCCACGTGTAGAAGGATTTCATGGAGAGGCTCGGAGCTCGGGGAATCGAAAGCTGGCCGTCGGCGCCCGTGTGGCCGACGTGGCGGGTCGCGGGCGCTCTGGAGCGGAGTTCTGTGTCGCGACGCACACTGTTCTCGAGTTTCCAAACGCGTTCTCGTTTGTGCGCATCCATTACCGCTTGAGAACGTTCCTGTCGTTATCTGCGAATGTTGAAATAGTAATTAGTGTGGGCGTTTACGGCGAATTGTAGCTCAGGGAAAACTCGGTGATGTTAGCTAAGTGGCAGTGGTGCTCCGACTCAAATGACTGACTTGGCTGGGGTAATCGGATAGCGATAATCTCAGTTTGTTATCCAAATCTGGGAGTAATGTTTTTTGAGTGACCGTCTTACTGTTGAGTTTGAACTGTGTATTTCGTACAGCCAGTCGAAAGTAATTTCCTGGACTTGGCTGTGAATGTTCCCAGTACTGCGGTAGTAACTCGGGATCCTGCCTGGGGGTAAGTAGGTAGCATGAGGACCGTTAACTACTGGCTTTCGAGTGATGAGGTTCGATACTTTCCAGCGGGTCGAGGCTCGGCTGGCGACCACTGTGTCGGGCAGACTTTACGCGTGTCCCGGCGGTGCAGGACGCTTGTCTGGGTGGACCGCTAAGCGCCCCCAGTGCGCCCCGTGTCGGCTCTGGCCGCCACCACCTAAAGAGAAGGCCGCGGCGCGCTCTCGTGACGTCACGCAGAGCGGGCCAGGGTTGGCTCGGCGCTGCGACGACAGCATCGAGGCGCACGGCCTGCAAATCTTCGTCAAACGGTTTTACAGAATGTGTTGAGCTGCCGGCGCCCCCCTGCGGCCAGGTGGGCAGCACCCGGCACCTGCCTCCCTCTGGTTCCACTGTGTCCAGTACGAAAATCGCGGTTAACATTGCGGGTGCCTGCTAAGTGCGCGATGATGCCTCTACTTTCACAATTCACGAAAATCACTCCACGTAGTACTATTTATCACAGGATTTTCCGTTGGGCTGGATACTAAATTCACACAGACACTCCTTTACTTTGCTCACTCAGGTTTTATTTGAACAAATGGGAGATCGTCTATTGATTACGAATCACAACAATTTCTGCGTACTGTGTGCTTCTAGTGAAGCTACTATGGCACATGTTTTCCAGGACTCACAGTACTGACACAAGTTTATCCTTTCACAGTACTGTTCCTGTAAATACGCCTTTAAGCACTGTTCTTCCTTGCCCAAGAGTGGCACATGGAACATTAACTTTTAACATCTGCCATAGTACCCTTACAGACCTCTAGCTTAACAAATCACCATCTTGTCTCACAAACCCAATAATGCTAATCTCATATAACTCTGCCATTCGACATTTTGCGTTCACTTCAAGCCACATTTCACACAACAAGTCATGTGTTACTTTATTACTATACCTGTTTGAGCCACTCTATGTAATCGAACCACTAATAAGCTGAACAAACCCATTTACACTTTCATGCACACACCACTTCAGTCATTGGCCCCTCTCTTTTGATTTTATAAGTATCTGAATGTCTCTTGTCATGGTACTTGAATTACAAATCATGTAAAAGTACATCTTTCACACACATATGGAAAATTTCCTTGTTTCAGACATAATGTTATATACTAATATCATACATCATACATTAATAAAACCGACAAACTGCAAAGACAGATCCTCGAAGGAAAACGTAGAAAAAACGTCCTACGAACATGTATCCAGAAATGCACCATCGCCACGGTAGATGACACTGACGAATCGGAATTCCTCCGACAACGTGATGCGTTTTACTTGTATATAACAGGCCGTGTGATTGACGCAGCCTGTTGTATACACGAAGCATTTCCCAACAATTTTAGTAAGTAGTCTCAGTGCATTAGAATAGGTAGACAGAGGCTACCACTCACAAATAAGCACACAGTTATAAATGAAGGAGACGTTAGGAAAGAGAAGTACTGGCTGTACCATATCAGATTTAATGACATTTAACATTGTCATACCAGGTAGATTCCATTTTTATTGCTGGGCGTAATGCAGTGTAGTGTGGACACAGTTATTTGCGAAAAATACTGAAGGAGCCTACAGTGAGGATTCTGAAAAGGGAGACTGTTCATTGTTTCTCCTGGCCAGATTCCTCTCGGCTGCCGAACACAGCTCTAGACCTGCAGGGATGTTGGTTGCGTTCCACCAAAGAAGTATCCTGTTCTTGAGTATGGGGAGCGTCGTTCCATTGCAAACGAAACAGACGAAGAGCACTGGTCCTTGCACCATCGTAACTAGATGCATATAGTACACTACCTGCGCTATTCCCTGAGCTTGGTGGAACCCAATTCTAATAATAATTCCTGTTCCACTTAATATAATGGCTTTAACTGACATAAAAAGACATTCCTTCTTTGAGGCAAATTTCTTGTTATCAACAATTTCGAGTTGCCGCATGGAGCACCGATTACGTAGGTACATGTATCCAAGCAGTCCGAGACAAACCAAATTGAATGCCACAGACACTGAAATCCCTGCAAGGACTACCATACGACTGTAGATCAGGTAATATTTACTCGTCTTTTCCAAAGCAACAGCTGCCACACATACTATACTCCACGGTATAAAGACACACAGCACCTCACGACGGAATAACTGGCTTACTTCAGCAGGCAGTAGCTGGTTAGGAAGCCTGAGATGGCGAACACAAGAATACATCTGGTAGCAGAATGAGTTCAGCCAGAAACAGCTGAGAAGTGTGAGGGCGCTATCTATCAGCACTGCTGTTGGTAAGTCAGGGACGCCTGCCATACGATACACGACCTCAGAACACAGGATCTGGACTATGCACGTGATCTGAAAGGACAAGAGTATCTTTCCAGGCAAGTTGCGTAACTGGGGAAGGTACATGTATACTCCGGCAGTCGAAAAACGGAAAATGATATTCAGATGAGCAGTCTCCAATGAAAATCATTTGCAAAAGAGCAGTTGGACTTCAAGCAACTTCTTCAACAATGCACGACCACACTGAAAAAATATGAATACGAAAGGATTTAGGCCCATGTTTGTTACTGAATTATCTGACAATGGTGTAGAGCAACGATTTGTAACCTACTGTACTTTGTTGTGGCGACTTGTGCCATGTCTCGCTCAAGAGTGTTGTTTACTTATAAATGTGCCATATACCACTGTTTGCTCAGGAAAAATATTGTTTTCTTGTCTAAGGGAAGTACCCATTATGAGCAAGAGTTGCAAGGGAACCTACCTCACCTTATGTGGGTCATTGTGTGATCAGAATACCTGTCAGGACCACATTCTCTTGAAGTTTGCATGAATGGGAACTTCCGTTTCTCAGTACAACAGAAGTTTTCAGTATCTCAGCTCCATGACAAGGCAGTCACGGATCTTGTGTGGTTGTAGAAGGAAGGAGCTTGAGTCTCGTTTCGTTGTTCAGATGTGTGGGTTTCTTAATGAACAACTTATTCTCGGATTCTATTTGGTTCTGCAGCATTTAAAGACATATTAAAATGGTTACCACGAAATCCCAACATTACCACCTCAACAACCTTTTGAAATCGTCATGACAAACTTTTGATCTTACCACACAAGTAACTGCATATGAAGAATAATAAAGCCGCATGTGGCTCAACGTTGCAAGATTAATGGAAAATTGACACAAGTGTTGAGGAAGTCTTTCTAAGCAGAATCACTAGAACGATCCGCAATAAAGCAAGGGGGACAGCGAGACACATAGATATCTGAGGAAGGTGTGATCGTCCATACACTGATCCGTTGGATACGTATTTTTTTATATCTAACTACGTCCATATAGAATATACTCTTTTGACATAACTCCATAGGCGTCCTGTACAAAGAAATTGGATGCAGGCTGAATTCTCGACTTTGTGATATTTCACTTTCCTCCGTGAACTTAGTAACCCCACCACGCAGCGTAAAAAAAAGTGATGGAGCATATTTGTCACCAGTTTATTTCGTTAGCACGAGATTGTCGAGAAAAAGCAAAACAAAATACAGTAACTGACGATTTTGGAAGTACCTTTACCACAATGAAAGATTTACTGTTAATACTCTGTTTGCATACATTCAAAAGCACGGAGAAAAATGTAATTACTTCGCCTCACTCGTACCTAGTGTAATGATAATGATGCAGCAATAAATGCAATTGGGACATATATGCCTCAGCTGCTGAGTGGATGAATGTGGGATTACAACTCCAGAGATTTGGGATTCAGCCATTGCTCCCGAGATTCCTTCTGTCACTTATCTCTTCTTTCACCTCTGACATTGATTTATGGAAATCGAAAATGTTGGAACTGTAGAATTGTTCGGAGACCCAATAATTAACTGTGTCCCACAATTATTAACTGGGTGAGTTAGTTCAGAAGTAGGAAGACGGCGAGTGACCACAACCTGCAGTAGGACAGTGGCTCGCGAAGCACTGTGGTGAGCAAACCAGGCTTCAGCTTGATGACGGCTTTACCTACTGCATTCTGAGAAGTCCTGATGGTCGTTGTCCTCGAGCACTATTCCTGTTCAGAGTACAAATCAAAGGAGAATGATACTGATATGCTACACATCATCCAATGTATACAGGGTGAGTCATCTAACGTTACCGCTGGATATATTTCGTAAACCACATCAAATACTGACGAACCGATTCCACAGACTGAACGTGAGGAGAGGGGCTAGTGTAACTGTTTAACACAAACCATACAAAAATGCACGGGTATGTTTTTTTACACAAACATACGTTTTTTTAAATGGAGCCACGTTAGTTTTGTTAGCACATCTGAACATATAAACAAATACGTAATCAGTGCCGTTTGTTGCATTGTAAAATGTTAATTACATCCGGAGATATTGTAACCTAAAGTTGACGCTTGAAACATCCAACATTCAGTTGCGTCTTGTAACAAACACGGGCCACGGTCGGCGAGCAGCATCTGCAGGGGCATGTTTACGATGACGACCGTGTTTACGAGTGTGGCTGTAGTGCACTGTTGTGGTTTGGCCTAGCTGTCGCAGTGTCCGCATGTAGCGCTTGCTGCTATTGTTATTCTGCATTCGTCTCCGCACGCAGACCAACTGTAGTACACCGTGTTACCAGACGTCTGTGATAGTGTAGTGTTGTAGGAACTGTGACCATTGTGTATTCGAACTCTGAAAAGGCGGAGATGATACTCATCTATGGCGAGTGTCGACGAAATGCAGCTGAAGCTTGCAGGGTGTATGCAGAACGGTACCAGAACAGAGAGCATCCAACGTGCCGCACATTGCAAAACATCTACCGCCAACTGTATGCAACAGGTATGGTCGTAGCACGCAAACGGGTCCGTAACAGGCCCATCACAGGAGAAGCGGGTGCAGTCGGTGTGTTAGCTGCTGTTGCCATGAGTACACGGGACATTGCGAGAGCCGGTGGACTGAGTCAAAGTAGTGTCATGCGCATACTGCATCGTCACCGCTTTCACCCGTTTCATGTGTCGCTACATCAGCAATTACATGGTGATGACTGTAATCATCGAGTGCAATTCTGTTAATGGGCATTAACAGAGAATGCGTTGCAGTTCTACCTGTTTACCGATGAAGTGGGTTTCACAAACCACGGGGCAGTGAATCTGCGGAACGTGCATTACTGGTCCGTGGGCAATCCTCGCTGGCTTAGACAGGTAGAGCGACAGCGACCGTGGACTGTAAATGTATGGTGCGGAATCATTGGCGACCACCTTATTGGTCCTTACTTCATTGCAGGGGCCCAAACAGCTGCAACATACATCGCGTTTCTACAGAATGATCTGCCAACGTTGCTCGAAAATGTCCCTCTGGAAACACGTCGACGTATGTGGTATCAGCATGATGGTGCACCTGCACATACCGCAATTAACACTAGGCAGACCCTTGACAGGATGTTCGACGGACGTTTCATAGGACGTGGAGGACGCATAAATTGGCCAGCCCGTTCTCCTGATCTTACACCTACGGACTTCTTTCTGTGGGGTACGTTAAAGGAGAATGTGTACCGTGATGTGCTTGCAACCCCAGAGGATATGAAACAACGTATTGTGGCAGCCTGCGGCGACATTACACCAGATGTACTGCGGCGTGTACGACATTCATTACGCCAGAGATTGCAATTGTGTGCAGCAAATGATGGCCACCACATTGAACATCTATTGGCCTGACATGTCGGGACGCACTCTATTCCACTCCGTAATTGAAAACGGGAACAACGTGTGTACGTGTACTTCACCCCTCATGGTAATGTACATATTCGTCAGTGAAAAAGACCAATAAAAAGGTTTTTGCATGTGGACGTAATGTGCTGTTCCAGTCTCTTCTGTACCTAAGGTCCATCACCGTTCCCTTTGGATCCCTACGTAATTCGGTGCTCTCCGATACACACGATCGAAAAGCGGAGGAGTGGTACTCAAGCGTCAACTTTAGGTTACAATATCACCGGATGTAATTACCATTTTACAATGCAACAAACGGCACTGATTACGTATTTGTTTATATGTTCAGATGTGCTAACAAAACTAACGTGGCTCCATTTAAAAAAACGTATGTTTGTGCATTTTTTTATGGTTTGTATTAACCAATTACACTAGCCCCTCTCCTCACGTTCGGTCTGTGGAATCGATTCGTCAGTTTACGAAATATATCCAGCGGTAATGTTAGGTGACTCACCCTGTATAGTTCATTGGCGTGTTGAGCGCAAATGTATACCCAGTAAGACGAATAAGTTCTGAAAGATTCTTATACACCGGCACGATCTGTGAAAGGCCGAATGCACGACTTTGTCGTAAACACTCCATTTTCTTTGTTATTCATTCCTCTCCCACCACATTATCGTATGGTGCGCAAGCTTCGGACACTTTGCTGCTCTTCAGCCTATCGAAGTTAGGCCAGTATAGTTTTTATGGGAGAATGAATAAAATGATAGGTTTCAAAAAAATAAAAGACATAGCGTTTCTACATGAACACATGTACATTGAAGTTGATGATGGTGCTATGGTGAAGATAAGGCTCTTGCTTCTGGCAAGTCACTGGCAGTCAGTTCCCAATAACTACTACGGGGGTAATACAGTATGATGCAGGTGCCGGCCAGAAAGGGTGTATGTATTCAAGGTGTTGGAGTGGGCTAGGAAGTATGATTGACAAGTTGATGTGGGTTGAGGGAGGTGTGAGGGAGGGATGACAGTGGTCAGGAGGCTGGAAGCGGGATCATCTACATATTGAAGAGGCGTAGACGCTAGGATTATAGCTGGTTGGAGGAGTAAGTGTCTACATACTATTCTGGATCAGGAAGAACTAGCCAGCTGAAGTTCCACTCGAATAGGACACAGAAGGGTGGCAAGTGGAGGGTGGATATGACATGTTGGTATAGGCGCACCAGAAGCCTAGGTATCCAGAGGATAGGCGAGAAAAATTGCTTGTGTTCCCCAAGTTTATGGGACATTTACAATTTGTGACAAAGTCTGATGAACTTCAGAAGAGAGGGCAATCTAATCAGCTGATAGAGGTTGCGTCTGAGACTGCAAATATGATACAGAGTGCAAGGTGTTCTAAGACTGTAAGGAATGGTAAATTTTTTAGAGTGCTGAGATCCAAGCTATATTGGCGAAAGTAACACTGGGGCCACTAAGGCTTTTGGAAAGACGAAGGAAGAAACAGGATCAGGGGTTAACGTCCTGTTGGTGAAACAGCTATTAGAGCATAACCCAGAATTGGGAAGAACGGGGAAGCAGGACAGCGGCGTCCATCCATAGGAACCGTCGTGTCATTCACCTTAAGCTGTGTAGGGACATCACAGAGAAACTAAATATGGTCGAAAACCAAGTTTGGAGCCAACAGCTTACCACAGCATCGCCTCGTTCAGTGGGTTTTACCCAAGTACAGAGGATGGCTGAGTGATGGAATCCCCACATTGTCGTGTTTCCTGTCTTCTTAATTTGAGTTTGTTGTAAGCTGGGGATGCGTGATTATTCCAAGATATGAGAAAGTAAGAGTCCTCTGCCCATGTCAGCAGAGAGGAATGGAGCAGCAGGTCCATCGCCTTACTGCAAGCGCTTATCTTCCTCCACATAATTGGGCACTGTCCTTGCATTGTGAGAGAACTGTGACTCGGAGTTATCTGTTGAGTGTACATGACTGTAATGGATGCGTTAAGAGCTTAACATCCACATCTGACACACATGTTGTTGTGTCATGCTTTTAATAGATTTACAAGTAGATAGATGAAACAGTCAATGATCAGAACGCCTTATTGTTTGGAAAGCAATACACTTATCTTTAGCTCCTCGTGGCTGTGGCTGTGTGAGCACGTGTGGTATTAATTGGGGTCCAAATACACAGGAGCTGCTGAAAACACTGAGCGGCATTACAGTGCAAGTCTGCACATGATGAGCACTGAACGTTTACTACAACTGTGCCAAATATGTGTCTGTTGTTGGCCCTCGACTCTCTGTATGTGCATGCTTGGCCTAGGCTTGACTGAGTGACGTTACGCCGACACTGCACTCTGAAGGCAGAAATTCGTCGCTTCTCTGCAGTCGTCATGGAACTGTTGATACCCTCGTAGACGGAACAGAAGTCAGGCTGGACTCTGGCAGAACTCGTACCAGGCACTGGCAGAGCTGGAAATACTTGTCGTGTGTGGCGCCTCGAAGCTACAGGAGGAGTGGCTTACTACTTCTTTCTCATAGGCGGTGGCGATGCTGCTTAGGTGTACAGCATCTCTCCGGTGGTCGATTGACGATTTGCTGCAGGCGAGTATCGTCGACACCACATGTGTCACCTTCAACAGTGTCACAGGCATCAGTGTATCATGATACACTGAGGAGAGGGAATGTAATGCAGAACACTGACACGAGGTCTGGTGATGGGAAACTTTATGCTTCAATTCCCCCTCCCATTACTGGGGAAATACCAGCAATGCAAACTTCCTTCCCTCACCTGGATTCGAACCAGTTTACCTTTGAAGAGAGTACCACCACAGAGTCATGTTTATGTGTGCCATGGTGGAAGTTAGGGAGAGAGAAATGGTTGGTGGTATCTATTGTAATAATTCCTTGGGTTTTTAACATAAGTGATCATTCAACTGTATGTCAGTCCGACACCTTAGGCAAGTGTACGGTGGTGGAGAGAAAAACGGATTTACTTGTGTTGCAGATATGTGCAAATATTATTTTCTTAATAAAATTTTTGTACTTATTTATCTACTCCGAGATCATTTTTTACAGTTCTTTTGTCAGCTATGTTTATTTACCAGGTGACATCTACACTCTTTTTGGAGAACTGTTGAGATGATTTCCCAAGTTTCTGCAATGTGTCACACGAAACGTAACCGATCAGCAGCTACTTGCAGCCAGCATATTCCATTTCGCGCATTTCTGTCACAGCACAATCCCACTCGTTTAACATGTGGAAGTTCTTCTTCTTACGAGAAATAAACCCGTTTGTGCTGCCTTGCGTCCACGCTTGGTAAGTAATGAGAGTAGTAGCAAGTTGAGAGAGGCATGTTCAAATGTGTACCAATACGCTGGGCACTGTCGCAATGCGCTATGTGTAAGTAATGTTAGTGGGGAGAGAAGAAGCGTGATGAACTGCGACTTGAATTGCTGATCAGCGCACGCTGCGTGGCTGAAGGGTTTTGTAAACAGCCCTGCGGAGGGCGACCCGAGTCTTTCTCTCTCTCCGACTGCCAGCCAGCCCCGATATCGGAGTCAAGCGCTCGTGCGGTATCCGTGACGACGATGGTGACTGCAGTCATGGCCACGCACGTTGGATAACAATGACGACGCCGCACTGTTGTCACTGTTTACCGACGACGGTGTGATGTCATTCATCATGGTCGCCTTGGCTGAGGATGAAAGCAAGTATACGTATTTTCTATACTGTTTTTGTTTATACACTACTGGCCATTAAAATTGCTACACCACGAAGATGACGTGCTACAGATGCGAAATTTAACCGACAGGAAGAAGATGCTGTGATATGCAAATGATTAGCTTTTCAGAGCATTCACACAATGTTGGCGCCGGTGGCGACACCTACAACGTGCTGACATGAGGAAAGTTTTCAACCGATTTCTAATGCACAAAGAGCAGTTGACCGGCATTGCCTGGTGAAACGTTGTTATGATGCCTCGTGTAAGGAGGAGAAATGCGTACCATCACGTCTCCGACTTTGATAAAGGTCAGATTGTAGCCTATCGCGATTGCGGTTTATCGTATCGCGACATTGTTGCTCGCTTTGGTCGAGATCCAATTACTGTTAGCAGACTAGAAACGGTGGCTTCAGGAAGGTACTACGGAACGCCGTGCTGGATCCCAACGGCCTAATATGACTAGCAGTCGAGATGACAGGCATCTTATCCGCATGGCTGTAATGGATCGTGCAGCCATGTCCAGATGGGGACGTTTGCAAGACAACAATCATCTGTACGAACAGTTCGACGACGCTTGTAGCAGCATGGACTATCAGCTTGGAGACTGTGGCTGCGGTTACCCTTGACGCTGCATCACAGACAGGAGCGCCTGCTATGGTGTAGTCAACGACGAACCTGGGTGCACGAATGGCAAAACGTCATTTTTTCGGATGAATCCAGGTTCTGTTTACGGCATCATGATGGTCGCATCCATGTTTGGCGACGTCGCGGTGAACGCACATTGGAAGCGCGTATTCGTCATCGCCATACTGGCGTATCACCCGGCGTGATGGTATGGGGTGCCATTGGTTACACGTCTCGATCACCTCTTGTTCGCAATGACGGCACTTTGAATAGTGGACGTTACATTGCAGATGTCTTACGACCCGTGGCTCTACCTTCATTCGATCCCTGCGAAATCCTACATTTCAGCAGGACAATTCCTGACCGCATGTTGCAGGTCCTGTACGGGCCTTTCTGGATACAGAAAATGTTCGACTGCTGCCCTGGCCAGCACATTCTCCAGATCTCTCACCAATTGAAAACGTCTGGTCAATGGTGGCCAAGCAACCGTCTCGTCACAATACGCCAGTCACTACTCTTGATGAACTGTGGTATCGTGTTGAGGCTGCATGGGCAGCTGTACATGTACACGTCATCAAAGCTCTGTTTGACTCAATGCCCAGACGTATCACGGCCGTTATTACGGCCAGAGGTGGTTGTTCTGGGTACTGATTTCTCAGGATCTACGCACCGAAATTCCATGAAAATGTAATCACTGTCAGTTCTAGAATAATATATTTGTCCAATGAATACCCGTTTATCATCTACATTTCTTCTTGGTGTAGCAATTTTAATGGCTAGTAGCGTAAGTGATTGTTATGGGTTCTACTTCTTCTTTTCTAGGTGTGATCAGGCGTTACTCGCTGTGGGATCTGAACCCAGCAGCTGATAATGATGATGACAATGATGATGATCTCTGGGGAACGACATCGATTGTTCAGAGGCAGATATCGCTTTGTTTGTTATTTTTGAGATGCTCTAGTTTGTAGATGTTCTCAATGCGAATATAGGTGTTTAGACACGACCACCAGCTACTAGTTCTTCTGCACCTCTGTTTCGTTTGGGTTTGTCCGTATTCTTTCAGACACATTCACCTGCCGACGTCATACACCTCCTCTAGTACCCTTGTGGGATATGCCCTTAATGACAAACGTGCCCACTGATGATGAGTTGCTGGAAGTGTATTCCAGTAATGAACATAACAACAATTTCACTTGTAAGTACTCAGAATTTATTATTGTTATTATACGAATACGGATTTTTATTTCTCCTTCCTTAGATACTTATCAACTGCGTCTCTTTCTCCTTCTTGTGTGCAGAGTTATTAGGAGTTCGACGTGTCGTTGAGGGGAAGAGCATTGACCAAGTTAGGGGGAGAGCTGTCGTGACGTCATGGGGTGAGTCGATACCAGAGCGGTCATACTGAGTCACTTTTCTGAGGTGCAGGAAAGGGGGTCGTGTAAGACACTCAGCTGTATACCCTGCCTTGATTTATGTTCATAAGATTTTGATCAACTTATTGTGGGGTTCAGTTGCATCTCTCTTCAAAAGTATATACTGCTAACAAAAAGCATGCCCTAATGCCCAGAATCATGACGACAGGAATTTAAATTGATTTCCATGGTTGCTTCTCGCTAGCGATAGAAATTACCCTAAAAATACAGGGCATACAGATACACAACAAACACCAGATATCCACTGACGATCTAATTTCTCGTATATGGCCGGATGTTGGAAAGCCATAAGGAGAAGACGAACATTAACACACTGTGTGGCCCATCGACAAAGAAGTCAAGCGTAAATTAGGTGGTCCCCTCTTCTTGTCCATATTAGCTGAGAAACATCCAAAAAGTGTAGGCCTGCTGCTAATCTCTGAAGGCGATAAGCAACACAACGTTTGGATCAAATGCATGTCCCACCTACGTTCCTCTGAAATGAAAACAGAAAAGGTGCAAGACATTTTTGCTGTGGATGTCTCGTATACCAAGAGCATGTATCTTGAAAGACCTGATTGACTGCTAGAGCCAGGAAACAATATGTGTGGAAATGCTTATCAAGGATAAACGGTTCTAGAAGTTTAAGAATGTCTCTCACCAACACTTCTGTCCCTTCGTTGTTTACGTCGATTTAGAGCGCCTCCTAGCTCCAGTGGTACAGTGTGAACGTGGTGCCTCTGCCTCCCGTATCACTGTCACAAAATGATGCATACGATATGTGGCTACCCATCAAGTTCTGTGCACGTATAACTCTAAAATTAAAATCTTATGTCAAGGGAATAGTACGAGATGGTTGCTCACTGAGCTTGAAAATCTTGTACGGGATGTTTATAACATTTATAGTGAAAACGTCCTCATGACCAACGTGAAGGAGAATGATGCACTGTACAAGCAGGCAGCTGATCGTTATATCTGGGGACTGTGACTGGACAGGGGTGAGGAAGCTCCCTGTAGAGACTGTTGCCACGTAACGGGGAAGTCCCAGAGTGCAGCTGACAACTCATGTAACTTTAAGTACCAACTGCCACAGCACACAGCCATCTTTTCCACAATTTAAGTGAGGATGATGCCCACTTTCTAGTTCAGCACTTTGACGAGTCTGGGTAGTAGGATGATAAGATCAGTGTCATTGCTGACACCGTTGACAGATACATGCCGCTTCACAGAGGATCACACCACTTCCTGGATTCACAACGCTTCATGCTCACGTCTCTTTAGAAATTTGCTGAACCAACGCGTCCTGAAGATATTCTTAGCAAAGGGAGCCACTTATCTCGATGATGTAGAGTTTCAAGAGTTTCAACTTGTGACGGAGAAGGGGTCTTTCCATAGGAATATCTGGATTCTCTAGTAAACTAAGAGGCATTTCCATAATGAATGGAAAGAACGGGCAGTTGGTGAATGAATGGCAGGACGGCATCTCTGATTTATCAGAAAACGTAAAATGATGAACACCAATGTACATCTGACCGACAACATCGAGAAGTTCTGTAGCATAGGGATGAGATTTCGTGGGATGCCATGTTAAGAAAGACACAAGCCAGCATCGAATTCTTGACCAACGTTGAGATGCATGTCTTTCTGGAACATGCGGTCCACGAGTGACTTTGCTAATGTGTGCGCAGGTATTCCAAGGCAAATAACTTGCAAATAATCGAGGGGGAGTACAGGTTGTCTGGCGATTTCAGTTTAATCCTTTACCTGGATGTAAACTGTCTCTACAGGCAAACCATGCAACAAAGTCTACCATTTGCAGGGTTCTGATGGATGTCCAAAGGGGAAATCACCAGACTGAGGAAAGAGATCAAATATGTGGCTGCTGATGCTGTTGAGGGATATGTCCTAGAGGTAGAGCTGGACTATCCCACAAGTCTGCATGACAAACACGGTGATTTGCACAGCCTGAAAGACTTTCACGTTCAGAGACTTCAACAGGTGCCTCCTCTAGGGCATTGGCGCTGCACCACAAATGCTTATCAGGAGACCTTTCGATTGAGGTTATATACTGAGGTATATACTGCAATTCCAGCTGGAAGCAGGGGTGTCCTACCACGATCACAAGTGGTTCATCGGGGGGCATAGGTGTGGAAATCTGCTGCACCCAGACTATTTACTGATGTGTCTGGGTGGGTTTATTTGTTAGTAAAAAGGTAAAAGAGTGTTCCACTTGACTGGGTGTGTGTGGAATAGTTTGATGAACTGTTTGTCACAGTTCTGACTGCATGTTTGAGATTATGAATGTTTCATTGCACACTGCGTGCGTCCATGTGTGTGTGTGTGTGTGTGTGTGTGTGTGAGTGAGAGAGAGAGAGAGAGAGAGAGAGAGAGAGAGAGAGAGAGAGAGAGAGACAGAGTATATATTTCGTGTGGAACATGTACAATATGCATCCGTGTAAAGAAAGTATTTTATATGTTTATGGTTCGTGTGTGTGTGAGTGCGTGCGTGTGTGTGTGTGTGTGTGTGTGTGTGTGTGTATGTGTGTGTGTGTGTGTGTGTATTGTTTTTGAGCTGCCATTGCTTTTGCTGTTCTAAGTATGTACACACTGAAAACTTCTCTCTCTCTCTCTGAGTTACTAATAAGTGTTTAATAGACGTTGGAAATGAAAAAATTACCTTATTCACAAAAGAATGTGTATATTGTAATGAATCAAATACGAAATAACAAAACTGTTACGTATATAACAAATACGAGAAAAAATGGAAATTAAAAAGCTTTCAGTTGTTTTCACAGTACAGTTGTTCTTCTTTTTCATATTTTTTGAATGAAATACCTCCTTTATCAATTTTATATTGATGGCAGGAGCCAGAGAAAAAAGAAATCCTTTTCGAATACAATATTTTTTAAATTTACATACATACATACATGGCCGACCGGTTCTAAGCGGGATCGCGATTTATCGCCTCCAATTCGTATTTGCGTAAGTGGAGCTTTGCGGATGTGCGCCAGGAATACTGCACGCGTATACGTGTGTGTGTGTGTGTGTGTGTGTGTGTGTGTGTGGGACGTGCGTCACGTCCTCGCTGTGACAGCGTGCGGTTAGCGGTCAGCGGGCAGCTAACATCGCGTTTGCAGTCTGAGCCGCTTCCCACTTCCGACAGCCCGGCTGTGGGCGTCACAGCAACACAGGGCGAGGGGGGCCAGCGAGCGACACGGGCCGAGTCCACACAGTAGGGGGCCCGGCGTACGGACCGACCCAAACTCACTGTAGTGGTGACACGTGGCTGCAGTCGACTCTTACCCGTACGTCGATAAGCAGTACAGAAAACGAGAAATAAAATGCAGAATTTCCCTCGTTGTGCAGGAGCAGTGAATTGGAAGGTCGTGCACACTTTTGAATCGGCACCTTCCAATACGTTGAATCCGTCGTCCTTGCCATGGCGCCACTGCGCTTTCTGCCATCTAGACCTAATCTATGCCGGCCGGTGTGGCCGAGCGGTTCTAAACGCTTCAGCCTGGAACCGCGCGACTGCTACGGTCGCAGGTTCGAATCCTGCCTCTGGCATGGATGTGTGTGATGTCCTTACGTCAGTTAGGTTTAAGTAGTTCTAAGTTCTAGGGGACTGATGACCTGATAAGTCCCATAGTGCTCAGAGCCAGTTGAACTATTCTGACCATACATACATACATACATACATATTTGTACTCAGTATTATGTGAGAGCCCAGTTACCAGGGGCACAGGATCAAAATCGTAAGCTGCCTCGTTACCTGGGCCACAGCACGCCCTGCCGTACTACTCTGCCGGGCTGTAGTGAAGAACCACGAGAGGAATTATCTCGAATACGAATACCTCAAGACTGCTGCAGCTGTCTGAAGACTCAAGTTTCATTCAGAAAGCAAAGTGTGTCTTTAAATCGAAACTATCTGTACAACATTGGTTTCACGGAATAACTTTTCGCAATTACACTTTTCCTAAGCAGGTGCAGTGTATGATCAACGAAACGTATCTGCACCGCAAATGTAATAAAGAAGTCGTCCTTTAAAAATTCTCGCAAGCTGTGAGGTACTAACTGTACAAAATATTGGATACGTATCAGGTAAATTGCCTTTGCTCCAGTGAAATGCATGGATGATGGTAACGAAAACAAGATGTAATGACAGGACATGATACGATGTCGGCAGAAACCATTCTTAAATACGGAACCCGCAACTATCAATCTTTGAAATTACCATCCAGCAAACATCCGTAATATTTATAGAAAAAAGATTTAATCTACTCAGAACCTTTTCAGTTCACTAAAACAGGTATCGCGTTATTCTCTTCTCAAAGGATCCAAAATGAGGCTCACAAGATACTTTAGGGACTGGCACGTTGCTACATACGCCACAAAAAGTTACAAAAAGACACAGATCATACTGCGTCCTTTTGCTTTCCATGTATACTACTGTCAGAATCCAAACATAATGCACAGTGGCCATTCTATGTGTTAAGGTTGGTTTGTTTGGGGAAGGAGACCAGACAACGAGATCATCGGATTAGGGAAGGCTGGGGAAGGAAGTCGGCCGTGCCCTAAATCAGAATGGCCGGACACGGGATTGAACCGTCGTCCTCCCGAATGCGAGTCCAGTGTATGTGTTAAGACCACATAGCTTTTATTCTCGGTAGTGGGAAAATCACTGGTGGTAGTGTTCATAAATCATAGACAGAGAATTCAGACTCGATAATGGTTCGAGTTAGGCCACGAGACACGTGCAGAAAGGCTAACGACTGAGATGAATGCTCTCAGAAAGCAGCATCCGGTTTCAGGTTAGTCTGACAGAGATTTTCATTGGCCTTGGCATATTCATAAAATGTTCTGGTTGCGACTGTAGTATCGCAGTACCTTTAACAAAGCCACTCGCAGACGCAACACGCGCTAACTGGTGGACCCCATCTGCAGGTTTTCGTTATTGACGCGCGTCCTCTGTGGCTGCGGCGGCTGGGGCATTGCCGTGTCACACGGACAGTGCTGGCTGGCAGTGGTGAGCACAGGGGGCCGCCAATGGCGTCGAGCCACAAGTGTCAGCTGCGCTATCGTCTGGTCATGGAGTCCTGGGAAATGGTCACGTGAATGTTAAGGTGGGAAGACGTTGAACAGTTGTCTCGAAATGTATGAATTATGTGGTACGTATACAGGTTAATAAGGAGATTTGAAGTTGACGAACCTCCATGTTGAGCAGAAGTAATTTTATAGGCCTTCCATATGGAGTAGAGATTCTTAGGAAGAGAAGATGCTGATGGAGACTTGAAATGCCACACTGAGACTCTAGACCACTCTCCACTAAATATGAAGCTAACATGCTTCAGCTTGTAAAGCAGGACTGGATGCAAAGTTATCTGAATCTGTTAAAGAAGTAGCTAGCAAATACGAGAAGATACAGACGATTTTCTTCGATGTCTAACCATTCCGAGCTTAGCCTCCCTGTATCATAGCCCCAAAAGGCTCACAGAAGTAGAGGTTGGTTCAGAATTCTTCCAGATGGTTAGTATTAGAACTGGAGAGCCAAAGTTAGCTACAGGGTGAAAAAGGTATACTGGGAAACACTCTCCAAGAACTGACCACGTGGTGTGTGTCATTTTCTCACCCCCTGTACGTATAATACAGTTTATAAGAGGAGGAAGAAACTCCACTTACCATTCGTTCGAATGCGAGGGGAACCAACAGCTGTGACAAGTGCGTCGCACCGAGTGAGAGCAGCTGCGCCAAGTCCCGCCAGTAGCTGGAGAGTCGTTCCCGGAAAACAGCCGCCTGGGCCTGCAGTTCTGCACAAGACGGGAGACGACGGACTGGTGAACAAGCCAGTGGATCAGACTTCTGTAGGAAGCACAGCTTTCACTTTCTGCCCCCACAAAGTGTAAGCAGGTAGCATTTACCTTTTGAAACTAGATCAATATACAATGTCAGTAATCGTATGAGTTACAGCATGGACACCTTGACCGGACGTTAGAAAGCTCATATTCCAGCGACAAATTTAAAGAGCACATCAAGCAAAGAGAGAGTACCACCACCTAAGGTAGATCCAGTAATAAAAATTAACCTAAGGGTAGAAGTATCAAAATATCTGAAGAAGTGGAAATATACAACTATTTTAAAAATCACCCACACGGCTTGCCCAACAATAAGACAGATTTAAGAAATACGAGATCTTGAGATAAATTCCAGTCAGTTTCATGTGCAAATAATAGAAAGTAACACTTATGAGGATGTATAGTTTGGCTATTTGACTTTGACTTACTGACAAGCATAGGACGTAAGATTAGCACAGGATCGTGTCTATGCTGGTTTTATAATATGAGTAGTCTTTACGACGTTTCCCGTGAGTTGTATGATATGTATGGAATTGAGGAAGAATTATGTCCACTCATACACGTTTTTATAATTAGGGTGTATTTATTTTAACATAAGTAATATATTTGAATAATTCAGTAAAAAAATGAATAAGGTGTTTTGCAAGTGTAGCCGAAAAAGCCATTCTCGGCCTAAACGTTCTAAGGGCCATGGAAATGTATGACTACATTTGTACTGGTACAGTACCTTACATATTAACAGTAAATTTTGCAATTACATGGTGATACACATAATGTTCTGTAATTTGTGACAAGTATCTCATCACATGTTTTTATCTCATTTTTGTACTCCTTTTTATTTTTGCAGTGGATCAATTCATGTACGAAAGTTGTTGCCTTTGTGATGTTAATATGGTACAAAGAATACATATGTAAAATGTAATATATATATATATATATATATATATATATATATATATATATATATAATTATTACTGCCATGGTTTCATGAGCAGCCAAGCTACTGTAAATCTTTGACGATGAATACCATACGTACTATTACGCCCTATCCTAATAAAGAAATGTCTTATCTTATTTCTTTACATCAAATGATTGTATCGTAAACAGAATGGCAAATTCCGTTAACGAATGTAAACACGATGTTAAGATACTCTGATATACGAGTAAAATGTTTACTGTGGCATGTACAATCACTGCTACGAACAAAGAAGAAACGACTTGTGAATATGTTCCCCACCAACCGCCTAAGTTGTCGTATAAACAACATGAACAGTAATTTGAGGGGATTCATGTTAGTGAAGTTAACATCAGTAACAATTAATTTACCTTATGCCATAACTATGATCCTTCGCTCATCTAAAGTCGATGTGCACTCGGAATTAGGAGGCTCAACTCACAGAGATAACAGTGAGATATACACACGTCAGAAGATTTGTAAATTTTGACACCTCCAGTGGCCCAATGTAAGTGATGTGCTGTTTTTAGCATTTGTTGTAATATAACTGCCTCATGTATGGGCTGATAGTGGCGTTCTATACATGCCATCTGCCCTTCACTTTTCGGTTATTCCTGTATACCTGTATAAAGTGCATAGGATTGAAAATGTAGTCGTGAAAACAAATAATGTTACAGTTAATGGCAGATACGACGTCTTTAAGATAAATACTGCATTATTTTTCGCATTTCGTCCTTATGAGAGCTTATTTTCAGTACAGAAAAGACATTGCTAAAGATGGAGAATGATGTGTGTACACGATGTTCATTGCGTTCCTAATGCTATTGGAATTGCTCAGCGGCAAATCGCAAAAGAGAAAGTCCAAGGAACGTGCATCTTTACGACTTTGTAAAAAAAAACGAATCTTCGGCATGAGGGACTTGAGAGCATCGTACCGACACATTACACTGTCATCTGGCTGTAGGGCAACGACTGCAGAATGTATAGCCACGGGTTGGGGTGGAGACAACACAGTGCTGAGAAGTTCACCAGCCATCACAGACAGACCGATGTAACCTGGGTTGAGATCTGTGGCTACCACTGACACCACACCACAAGCAGCATAGTGTAGGGCGTTCTGTGGTGTTCAGCGGCGGGAGTCGCTTTTGCCTGTGGCGGTCAGGTCGACGCTGCTCTGTCCTCAGGTGGCCTCGTGAGACGTCACGGGTAGCAGCGGTCGTCGAGATGCGTACCTCTCCAGCCCACAGAAACAAGCAGGGGTTAGGAAGACTCGGGATCAAATCATGTGGAAGGCATATGGAACAGTTCTTAGGAATTTCGAAAATTCTTAAGAAATTTGGAAGCCAAATTATTATTCAAATTGGTTCTCGAGATAAACAATCAGTATCTCTGGAAAATATCATTCACATAGTTCTGTATGTTGCAAGGGCACATAAGTGCGAGGACATCTGCATAATTACCTAAAGAGCTCTTACACTCAAGTTGCTGACAAGAATATGTGTATAAGAGGAAACAGAAGATTGAGGAAGTGCTAGATTACGATCAATTTGGTTTTAGGAAAGGTAAAGGCATCGGAGAAGGACTTCTGGGTTGGCGATTGATGATTAAAGCGAGACTTAAGGACAAATCTAGAAACGTCTGCAGGATTTGTAGTTAGATAAAAATCCTACGATAATTTAAAATGATGCAGGATTTCCGAAATTCTCAGCAAAATGGGTGTAACCTCTAGCAAAAGAAGGGTTACGTGCAATATGTACATCAAACTAGAGAATAAAATAGGAAGACCAATAACAGCTCAAATTAGGAAAGGTGAAAGACATACATGTAATCGCCCCTACCATTCAATCTGTACATCGAAGAAGGAATGAGAGCTTCAGAAATGGAATTAAAATTCGTATTGAAAGGCTATCAATGACAGGAATAGCTGATGTCATTGCTGTTCTCAGTGGAAGGGAGAGGTAATTGTAGGAGGTGTTGAATAGAATGAACAATCTAATGGGTACTCTCTATCAATTAAGTCTAAACCGAAGAAAGACTAAATTAATGAAGTCTAGCAGAAATGGGATCAGTGTTCAACTTAAGGTCAGAACTGTAGACGAGGATCCATACCAACTGAAAGAATTCTGCTACCTTGAGAATAAAGTAACTCATAATGGACAAGTTAAAGAGAACATAAAAAGTAGAGAAGAACATTCAAAGAGGATGTTCCTGGCCGAACGAAGTCAACTAACATCAAATGTCAGATTTGTAACAACGAAAACAAACAATTACTGATAAAATTATTTAATAAGACAGATAAAAGAATCTACTCACGAAGCAGCGGAAGAACACACATGAAAGACTGTTGTGATTGGCAAGCTTTCGGAACCAGTGGCTCCTCCTTCAGGCAGAAGGGTTGAAGGGAAAAGAAGAAGGGTGAAGGAAAAGGACTGAAGAGGTGTAGGAAAAGGGGAAGATTTTCGGAAAGTCACCCAGAACAGCGGGTGATGGAGCCTTACCGTACAAGATGAGAAGGAAAGACTGATTGTTGGGGACTGCATCGGACGGGATTTGGAAACCTGAAAGCTTAAAGGTGGAACACAGCGTAACATGCAACACAGAGATTACTGCTAAAACAGTGATCACAAGTTAATAAGAGTGTGTGCTGCTATCACCACCTATAATAGCCCTGTAACTGGCAAAACATATTCTATCAAAGGGAGAGCCAGCTGCGAAACGACACAAGTCATATCCCAGCTATTATAACACTGTTCAGCCTTCTACATAGGCATGACTACCATCCGATTATCAGTTAGGATGAACGGGTATAGGGTGAGGGTATTCACTGCCAACTCACAATATCCTGTGGCAGAGCGTGCTCTACAGCATGACATTCATGACCTCGGCGCCTGTTTCACCATCTGGATACTTCCCCCAGACACCAGTTTCCCAGAACTCCGTACGTGGGAACTACCTCTACAACATGTCCTTGGTTCTCGCCACCCAGCTTTTTATCACTGTAACTACTCTTTGCTTCACTCCGTTTCAGTTTCCTGCATCTTTCATTGTCTTTCCCATCTATTTTTCACCGCCCCATCCCACCTCTGTTATGTACAATGCACTTAGTTTCTCACTCTTTATAACTTGTGATAAATGTCTTAGCAGTAATCTCTGTCGTAGATATGACCCACCTCGTCTTCCACCTTTAAGCTCTTAGGTTTTCAGTCCGCAGCTCGTGGTCGTGCGGTAGCGTTCTCGCTTCCCGCGCCCGGGTTCCCGGGTTCGATTCCCGGCGGGGTCGGGGATTTTCTCTGCCTCGTGATGACTGGGTGTTGTGTGCTGTCCTTAGGTTAGTTAGGTTTAAGTAGTCCTAAGTTCTAGGGGACTGGTGACCATAGATGTTAAGACCCATAGTGCTCAGAGCCATTTGAACCATCTTAGGTTTGCAAATCTCGTCCGATGCAGTCCCCAACAATTAGTCTACCCTTCTCATATCGTACGGTAAGTCTACCCTGACCTGCGGTTCTGGATGACTTTCCCAAAATCTACCCCTTTCCCTAGACCTCTTCAGTCCTTTTCCTTCACCCTTCTTCCTTCCCTTTCAACCATCCTACCTAAAGAAGGATCCACTGGCCAGAAAGCTTGTCTATCACAACAGTCTTTTATGTGTGTGCTCTGCTGCCACTTGGTGAGTAGTTTTTTTTTATCTATCCAATTAAATGTCGGTTTTAGTTGGAGGACGACTAACTCATAGTGTAAGTTTGGAGCACAGTATTCTATGAAAGTGAATCATGGACAGTGGGAAAACCGGGACAGAAGAGAACTGAAGCGTTTGATATGTGGTGCTAGAGGACAATGTCGAAAATTAGATTGACTGATAAGAAAAGAAATGACGAGGTTCTCAGCAGAATCGGTGAAGAATGGAACATACCAAATACTTTGGTAGGACGGTGGGACAGCATTTTATTCTTGGTCATGCAACCTTATTGTTCCCTCTTGGTTTTTGTACGTATTACCCGTCTTTCTTTGCAACTTACTCTTATTTTTCTCAATATTTCGAACATTTTGCAGAATTTTACATTTACGGATGCTTTCCCTAGGTCTACAGAGCCTATGAATGTGTCCATTTTATTTTCCAAGTTTTGCTTCTCTCATCAGTTACAATGTCAGACGTGCCGCTCTCTTGTGCTAATAGCCTTCTGACAGCCAAAATGATCGTCATCTATCATATCCTCTATTATCTTCTCCATTCCCCTATATTAGACACCAACTTCAGTAGTTCCTGGTTGACACTTTTGCCAATGATTTCGGAGACTCCGAAGGTATGTTACCTATCGCTTCTGCCTTCCAAAGCTGTGTTAAGCCCTGACTCTTATGTGGGATCTCCAGTGTCTTCCACTGTGATTCTCATTTCTTCTCCTGTCAAGTCATCAGACGGGTCTCTCCCCTCGTAGATGCCTTCAGTTTAATCTCTCCACCTACCTGCACTCTCCTCTGCATTTGACAGTGGAATTCCCAATTCTCTCTTAAAGATTACGTCCTCACTTTTAATTATGTCAAATGTTCTTTTGAGTAATCTGTACAATGAATAAATCTTTCAGACGACCATGTGTTACTCTTTCTCTTCACATTTTTCCAACAGCCATTTCGCTTTGGTTTCACATCTACCCCTAGTTACTTCGTCCCCAAGTGACTTATATTCCTGTATTCCTGTGTTCCTCTGAACGTTTTTGCACCTTCTACATTTACCGATCAGTTGCAGTGTTTTTTCTGTTTGCCAAGGTTTCTTTTCCGTTAGCTCCTTTTATCTATCTTTGTTTGATATATAGGACATAAAATCACGTCTGAGGCCTGCGATAATTTTTATGTTAATAACTGGCCACCAATGCTGTACAATCGCAATAAAGTCATGAGATGTTCAATTGAATCTTCAGACATATGTTACAAACAAATACAAAACATAAGTGAACAGCACACTCAACACGTCTCAACGTTACATAAAATGAGATCTGGTCATATGAGTTACATACCTCAAACTTGAACTCCTTCCTACCCTACCAGGCGTACAGTCTTGACAACGCAAAGAAAGTGTCGGGGCGTTGCATTCACAAGTTATTCAATAATAATATACTCAGAATATAAATCTAACAGTGTGTAATTACAACGGGCTAACGGGTACTAGAAAAAATTTATACAAGAGTTTGGAGCTAAAATTCTTAACAAGACGCGGCAGTCAGGCCGCCAAAACTTAAATAGTAAGTTTGTGTCAATGGAATATGTTGGACCATGTTGCCAAAAAATAACTACAGCATTCAGGGAGGCTGGTGTTCGCGTAGGCTTCCATACAAGGAAGTAGTTGGGGGGAATATTAGTACATACGGACGAAGGGAAAACAGATAAGTTTAAGCAATCCGGTGTATACGAAATTAAGTGTGGGGGATGTGCTGGGACATACATTGGCCAGACGGGTAGGGATTTTGCAACAAGGTTTACAGAACATAACTATCGTAATAATAGTGGGCTGGGGTGCCATATGAGGGAGACTGGCCAAAAGCGGGCCCTGATAGAAGACAGCCTAAGAATTCAGCATTTATTACCTAAAGGGAAGATTTTAGATAACTTTGAAGATCTGGAGATCCACGCGCGTATACAGCACGCTGCACACCCAGTATTTAATAAACAGGCTTCCGGTGGGAACAACTGGTTTTCTGGCTTGTTTGAACGGATACTATTTTGAACTTGGTATCTATTATCCCCTCATTAGAAGTATGATTGTGTATTTTATAGGAGCTGGTGGTGTTCTGTCCACGTACCGTTATGATAAGCTAGGTTTTTTGTCGAGTGGTTGGCTAGTTTAACATCATACAGGGAACGTTAGATGGGCATATAGGTTGTCATTTACAGATTTGTTCACCACCGTGCCCTTTGGGTGCTGTTTGGTGACACCATGGTTTATTTTATTGATTTTAGACTAACGTTTTAATACTTTTAATGTTTCGTATTTGTTTTTTAAAAATCTATAGCTCTCCGGTATCCGGATAGCATAGGTAGGGCTCGGGCAATTGTCGTGCCACTAGTTTATATAAGGAATGTGTGAGGTATAGCCCACGTATCTTTTGGGATTTTATGAAAATGCTTTTCCTCTCACCATTAAACTTTTTCCATGTGGTAGAGGGGTGTAAGTTGCTGTTTGAAGGCTTCTGTTCGGACAATCATGGCCCATTAGTATCACTTGGCTGTAACTCGATAGGCGGATGGCTTCCGCCGATGTGGTTGCCGTTGGCTATAACAGATGGCGCCTAAGTCGTTTGTGTACGCGAGCTGATCACAGGGTTTGAGTTTATGATGGATAATGTTGGTTATATTTAATTTGGTGGTATTCTTCTAGAGATTAGAGAGGTTGAAAGGTTTATTCACCAAGGAACTCCCCCCCTCTCCCTATTATTTATTTTATATTGACATATGGTTTGAGTTGTGTTTAGTGCCACTACTGGCTATAGGCATAGTATGGAAATGTAAAAAAAATTTCAAGTCTTAAAAAAAAATTAAGAAACTTTTAGCGTTAACGTGTACAGAAGTACTATTCCGACTGCTAGTCGTAATTACACCCTGTTAGATTTATATGATGAGTATATTATCCTTAAATTACATGCAAACACATAGAGCACATGACCATACAGCATCCCCTACCGAGGGCACTTCGCTACTGGTTGACATGTTTAGCGTCAGTATACACTCTGCTTCAAGACTGCTCGTGCCGCAGTCATATATTATTCGACACGTTCTTTGAATTGTCAAGGATGTACGCCTGGTTGGGTAGGAAGGAGCTGAAGTTTACGGTATGTAACTCATATGACCACATCTCATTTTCTGTAACGTTGAGATGGTTCAAATGGCTCTGAGCGCTATGGGACTTAACAGCTGTGGTCATCAGTCCCCTAGAACTTAGAACTACTTAAACCTAACTAACCTAAGGACATCACACACATCCATGCCCGAGGCAGGATTCGAACCTGTGACCGCAGCAGTCGCGCGGTTCCGGACTGCGCGTAGAACCACGAGACCACCGCGGCCGGCAACGTTGAGATGTATTAAGTATGCTGTTTGCTTATGTTTTGTACTTGTTTGTAACATATGTCTGAAAATGGGTGTAATCCCGAAACGCGTAACATGTTCTAATAAAAGATTCAATTGAACATCTCATGACTTTATTGCGATTGTACAGCATTGGTTGCCAGTTATTTGTTTGTCCAACTTCTGTGATGCCCTTTTCATAGAGTCCATTCCTGTTCAAATGAACTGCCTGTGTGCTATTCATCAACGTAGTATCTACAGCCCAAGAGAAATTCAGAGGCATTTCATGAATGCTCTCCACTTCAGTGTCCCACTCCTTCCCGCATTTATTCTGCCAGACAATTCTCTTAAACTCCTATCCACTCTTCATCACAATTCTATTGAGATCTGAGCTTATAGCTGGCCCTACGCATGCCACACAATCTACGAGCAGGATTTAAAAAACGATAGATTTCGACTTCTAGACGTAGATAATCGGAAAATTCTTCCCATAAATACCGAAGTACGAGCATTAACAAGAGCCTCACCACGACGTTACCTCACATGGAACTTTCCTGTGCCTCCATCCTTTTGGAAGCATACCTCCCGTGGGGCAGCGAGCGTTTTCGATAGCTACCGACGGTTGCGAGTTAAAACAAAGAACGACAGAGGGAGAGAGAAAGGGACTCCCCTCTCTTCCACTCCGCTCCAAGGCCAAACGTCGTGTGCAATCATGACTGTTTGTACTGAAGCCATAATGTTAAGTAATTGCAGAACGTAAAGTTTTGATATTTTTAACATTATGTAATTTGTTAAAAGAAAGGCGAACAAACATGTGAAAGTAATGCATCCACAGTTTGAAACAGTTGCTGCAAAATACGATGTTTTACACTGTTTTACATCTAAGTCAACTTAAAGATGCTGAGCTACAATTTTTGTAGTTTGTGTATTCTGATATAAAGCATAACATGTGAAATTTATGAAACCCCATACATTAATTTCTGTCATCAGTGATAATCCAGAATGAGATTTTCACTCTGCAGCGGAGTGTGCGCTGATATGAAACTTCCTGGCAGATTAAAGCTGTGTGCCCGACCGAGACTCCAACTCGGGACCTTTGCCTTTCGCGGGCAAGTGCTCTACCAACTGAGCTACCGAAGCACGACTCACGCCCGGTACTCACAGCTTTACTTCTGCCAGTATCTCGTCTCCCACCTTCCAAACTTTACAGAAGCTCTCCTGCGAACCTTGCAGGACTAGCACTCCTGAAAGAAAGGATACTGTGGAGACATGGCTTAGCCACAACCTGGGGGATGTTTCCAGATGAGATTTTCACTCTGCAGCGGAGTGTGCGCTGATGTGAAACTTCCTGGCAGATTAAAAGTGTGTGCCCGACCGAGACTAGAACTCGGGACCTTTGCCTTTCGCGGGCAAGTGCTCTACCAACTGAGCAACCGAAGCACGACTCACGCCCGGTACTCACAGCTTTACTTCTGCCAGTATCTCGTCTCCCACCTTCCAAACTTTACAGAAGCTCTCCTGGGAACCTTGCAGGACTAGCACTCCTGAAAGAAAGGATACTGTGGAGACATGGCTTAGCCACAGCCTGGGGGATGTTTCCAGAATGAGATTTTCACTCTGCAGCGAAGTGTGCGCTGATATGAAACTTCCTGGCAGATTAAAACTGTGTGCCCGACCGAGACTCGCACTCGGGACCTTTGCCTTTCGCGGGCAAGTGCTCTACCAACTGAGCTACCGAAGCACGTCTCACGCCCGGTACTCACAGCTTTACTTCTGCCAGTATCTCGTCTCCTACCTTCCAAACTTTACAGAAGCTCTCCTGCGATCCTTGCAGGACTAGCACTCGTGAAAGGAAGGATACTGCGGAGACATGGCTTAGCCACAGCCTGGGGGATGTTTCCAGAATGAGATTTTCACTCTGCAGCGAAGTGTGCGCTGATATGAAACTTCCTGGCAGATTAAAACTGTGTGCCCGACCGAGACTCGAACTCGGGACCTTTGCCTTTCGCGAGCAAGTGCTCTACCAACTGAGCTACCGAAGCACGACTCACGCCCCGTACGCACAGCTTTACTTCTGGCAGTATCTCGTCTCCTACCTTCCAAACTTTACAGAAGCTCTCCTGCGAACCTTGCAGGACTAGCACTCGTGAAAGAAAGGATACTGTGGAGACATGGCTTAGCCACAGCCTGGGGGATGTTTCCAGAATGAGATTTTCACTCTGCAGCGAAGTGTGCGCTGATATGAAACTTCCTGGCAGATTATAACTGTGTGCCCGACCGAGACTCGCACTCGGGACCTTTGCCTTTCGCGGGCAAGTGCTCTACCAACTGAGCTACCGAAACACGTCTCACGCCCGGTACTCACAGCTTTACTTCTGCCAGTATCTCGTCTCCTACCTTCCAAACTTTACAGAAGCTCTCCTGCGAACCTTGCAGGACTAGCACTCGTGAAAGAAAGGATACTGTGGAGACATGGCTTAGCCACAGCCTGGGGGATGTTTCCAGAATGAGATTTTCACTCTGCAGCGAAGTGTGCGCTGATATGAAACTTCCTGGCAGATTAAAACTGTGTGCCCGACCGAGACTCGCACTCGGGACCTTTGCCTTTCGCGGGCAAGTGCTCTACCAACTGAGCTACCGAAGCACGTCTCACGCCCGGTACTCACAGCTTTACTTCTGCCAGTATCTCGTCTCCTACCTTCCAAACTTTACAGAAGCTCTCCTGCGAACCTTGCAGGACTAGCACTCGTGAAAGAAAGGATACTGTGGAGACATGGCTTAGCCACAGCCTGGGGGATGTTTCCAGAATGAGATTTTCACTCTGCAGCGAAGTGTGCGCTGATATGCAACTTCCTGGCAGATTAAAACTGTGTGCCCGACCGAGACTCGAACTCGGGACCTTTGCCTTTCGCGGGCAAGTGCTCTACCAACTGAGCTACCGAAGCACGACTCACGCCCCGTACGCACAGCTTTACTTCTGGCAGTATCTCGTCTCCTACCTTCCAAACTTTACAGAAGCTCTCCTGCGAACCTTGCAGGACTAGCACTCCTGAAAGAAAGGATACTGTGGAGACATGGCTTAGCCACAGCCTGGGGGATGTTTCCAGATGAGATTTTCACTCTGCAGCGGAGTGTGCGCTGATGTGAAACTTCCTGGCAGATTAAAAGTGTGTGCCCGACCGAGACTCGAACTCGGGACCTTTGCCTTTCGCGGGCAAGTGCTCTACCAACTGAGCTACCGAAGCACGACTCACGCCCCGTACGCACAGCTTTACTTCTGGCAGTATCTCGTCTCCTACCTTCCAAACTTTACAGAAGCTCTCCTGCGAACCTTGCAGGACTAGCACTCCCGAAAGAAAGGATACTGTGGAGACATGGCTAGCCACAGCCTGGGGGATGTTTCCAGAATGAGATTTTCACTCTGCAGCGAAGTGTGCGCTGATATGAAACTTCCTGGCAGATTAAAACTGTGTGCCCGACCGAGACTCGCACTCGGGACCTTTGCCTTTCGCGGGCAAGTGCTCTACCAACTGAGCTACCGAAGCACGTCTCACGCCCGGTACTCACAGCTTTACTTCTGCCAGTATCTCGTCTCCTACCTTCCAAACTTTACAGAAGCTCTCCTGCGAACCTTGCAGGACTAGCACTCGTGAAAGAAAGGATACTGCGGAGACATGGCTTAGCCACAGCCTGGGGGATGTTTCCAGAATGAGATTTTCACTCTGCAGCGAAGTGTGCGCTGATATGAAACTTCCTGGCAGATTAAAACTGTGTGCCCGACCGAGACTCGGGACCTTTGCCTTTCGCGGGCAAGTGCTCTACCAACTGAGCTACCGAAGCACGACTCACGCCCGGTACTCACAGCTTTACTTCTGTCAGTATCTCGTCTCCTACCTTCCATACTTTACAGAAGCTCTCCTGCGAACCTTGCAGGACTAGCACTCCTGAAAGAAAGGATACTGCGGAGACATGGCTTAGCCACAGCCTGGGGGATGTTTCCAGAATGAGATTTTCACTCTGCAGCGAAGTGTGCGCTGGTATGAAACTTCCTGGCAGATTAAAACTGTGTGCCCGACCGTGACTCGAACTCGGGACCTTTGACTTTCGCGGGCAAGTGCTCTACCAACTGAGCTACCGAAACACGACCCACGCCCGGTACTCACAGCTTTACTTCTGCCAGTATCTCGTCTCCTACCTTCCAAACTTTACAGAAGCTCTCCTGCGAACCTTGCAGGACTAGCACTCCTGAAAGAAAGGATACTGCGGAGACATGGCTTAGCCACAGCCTGGGGGATGTTTCCAGATGAGATTTTCACTCTGCAGCGGAGTGTGCGCTGATGTGAAACTTCCTGGCAGATTAAAAGTGTGTGCCCGACCGAGACTCGAACTCGGGACCTTTGCCTTTCCGGGCAAGTGTTCTACCAACTCAGCTACCGAAGCACGACTCACGCTCCGTACGCACAGCTTTACTTCTGCCAGTATCTCGTCTCCTACCTTCCAAACTTTACAGAAGCTCTCCTACCTCCTGCGAAGGTAGGAGACGAGATACTGGCAGAAGTAAAGCTGTGAGCACCGGGCGTGAGTCGTGCTTCGGTAGCTCAGATGGTAGAGCACTTGCCCGCGAAAGGCAAAGGTCCCGAGGTCGAGTCTCGGTCGGGCACACAGTTTTAATCTGCCAGGAAGTTTCATCAGTGATAATACCTGCTACAGCTGGAAAATTTTACATCAGCAGTTGATTTTATCACTGGGGATGTGTATCAACAGTTCTGCATGTCCCATCAAGAGAAACGTGTGTTCTTATGTGTCTCGATTGTTGTTGTTGTTTTTAGCAGAAGTAGTATAATTTTGACTACCGCGTGCTGCTCGTGTACTTCGCATGTCATAACGTTGACTTACTGAGATGTCAGGTTATATGTAAGAGAGTGCACTAATGCCTTGATTTTATCAGGTAGAATAATCGCATAAAGAAATAAATAAATGTACACAATGTGCCAAATTCCGCTACTTTTTATAACGCACATTACATTATTTCTAAGGACACGGGCTCTGTCGTTTCTTGCGACTCTTAGTGTCTGTTCTGCTGGGTTTGGCATCGTGTAGTGGATCCCCGTACGCTCTGTAGCGTATGGCATTAAAGGTCTAAAAATTTCGGAAAAGTTACAGTACCTTCCTGCATTGTCACTTTTATCGCAACGACAATGAACGGGAGTCTTAAAACGTCACGTGTCAGGGATCTGTGCTGAAGTTAAGTGAGCGAGCAGTCTAGATCGCATCACATCGCATAGTGATTTTTTAATCCGGACCTGTGCGCTACCTTCGTGCTGAGTACCCTGGGGACGCTCCCAAGACAGCAGCCGTGGTCACAGACCGCGTGGACACGCTCCTGGCTGGACGACCGAACACTCAGCCGTCCTGCCGCATCCCGACATGCCCGCTAAGCCATCCGGTCTCAGCCTCACAGCAAATGTCTGTGTCCAGCGTGTGGACAGCTGCGGTCTCAACGTCGCTGCGGTCTGGCGGCTCTACGGGACCTGTTGAGTGACGTCATCTGAACACGACACAACTGGAGAGACTCGTGTCGGCGAACTCAGACCCTTGTCGAGGCTAGAGGCGGTGTGCTCTACTGCTGTGTCAGCATGATCTCTCTTTATCTGACATCGAATGAAATCTGTCCTCAACCTTCATGTTTATTACTTGTAACCTTCCACATAAACATAACTAACTAGACCTTGTGTTGTAAGGAGAAAAACGTACACTTGCGAGAACTCAACCCTAGATACCAAACACCCGCCCTCTCTTAAAATAAAGGGCCACACTTATGATAATACTCATTTTAGACGTCTTGAGTGCAGAGTTTTTAAAGTTCTGCATGGGCAGGTTGCCTGCCACTGGCTGCGCCCCACTGCAGCTGCCTGATGCACGAGTGCAGACAGAGTACTGTGCAGCGGGGTGACGTGCAGAGCCCTCAGACCCTCTTCACGTCGAAAACGTGGGAAGACGAGTGTGGAGCCGGTCACTTCTGCCCCATGTGTTTCACACACGCACACACACACACGCACACACACACACACACACACACACAGATCTCTGTTACGGACCGAAGCAAGGTGAAATCTGAGAATATTACCTCTTCAAAGCAAGCTTGTTTTATATAAAACACACACACACACACACACACACACACACACACACACACACAAACACACACACACACACACACACACACACACACGCACACACACACACGCACACACACACACACACACACACACACACACACACACACACACACACACACACTGATCTCTGTTACGAACAGAGGCAAGGTGAAATCTGACAATATTACCTCTTCAAACCAAGCTTCCTAAACAGTCAGTTCGTGATTTTACGTCTCCGTCGCATTGTGCCAATGAAGCTGTTTGACGAAAATGATCGTGGTGAAAGGGTATCGTCATCATTGTCACCACCATCCTCTCATAAAGAATAGTTTAACGTCAATCAACTATTCTTCTCTCCATTTAACGGGTCTTCTCTATGACTGCCGCAACTAAATCGCAAGGTACAAATAGTAGCACAAAGAAACGCTCATAGAGTTTCTTTTGCCTCGTGTAAGAGTTAGTCGAATAGCCACATATAACGACGCTTACCGGTCACAACTGTCGCGAGCTTTAACGTTTAAACGTGGCAATTTGACCGTCACTGTATACTGCTCCTGGACGTGGCACACTATAGCTTGTCGGTTCGCCGGCACTATAAACGCGAACCTCTTACTCACCGTACCGTACAGTAGTTCGAGCTCCGACAGTGGGCGAACGCAGCGGAGCGTGCCAGAAACAAGTGGTACACGAGCGTTGAAAAGCTATGTGTTCAGAAAGTCTTACTGCGTACAGTCATAATCGTGGCACAAATCTCCGCACGACATAGACAGCTGGGGCTCACACCTTGCAAGTGTGCGTTTTGTATGTGACATCAGGTTGGTCATCTTCTCTTGTTAGATGCGATCGGTTGTGATTAGATAACTGTTTCTTTTCTCCAGTGTGATTATTATTTACTTCTGATGTTTTTATTTCTATGCACTGTTATTAGGACTGAATTTTCAAATGTGGTGCAACTCCATCATCATAAGCATCGACGAGAGTTTTTATAGAATACCTAAATGAGCACATTACACTTTATTTAACAATAACGAACTTCCAAATAATATACTCACCAGGTTTATTCCTCCACTTAAACTGAACATGACGCCGCCTCTCACATCTCAGCCTGCCGAACGTGTCTCTTATGATGCGTCGAACAGCATGCGCTGACTGGGACAGGATATGATGCCTCAGATCAGCCGTTTGCAGCGTTGTCATGTTCCATTCCATGTTGTTCAACCTTTCGAAATAAAATGGAGTCAGCTTATGTGACAGATGATACTCTGAAACTTGACTGTATTTTGTCGAATAGAATAGTGAAAACTAAACTGAACTTGCCTCTCTCCAGCTTTTACGTTTCCCATTGATAGAGGTCGCCAGCCCATTAGAGACGAATCGAGGTGTCAGACAGGAATTACGGCTGGTATGCGAGTCTGCTAACATATTCTGGCGAACTGATCAATTCTGATGAAATACAAGAATTCACATACAAACATGCAGCCAGAAATATGATTGGACAATCACAGCAGACCGCCTTCAAAGGCATGGAGTGGGCGCTCCCCCACAACATGGCTCACCGTCTGCTCCTGGGCGCCATAATCACGAGCAGCACTTCCACTATAATAGCACGTTTTCAAGACGTTGCCATGTCTCTCCTGTGCCGTTTGGATGAGGTTGAATCTTGGTATTTCGTGACAAGAAAGACCATACTGCGCTACCTTACTCAGTTGGACTGAATACTTATTGCACTCTGTCTTAAGAATTAGTACCTTGGCATCCTTGATTGTGAGATTAGCAGGGACAAAATTTGACAGAACATGCAACCACTAAGTGGGAGCTGTTGTAGCAATGTCATTAAGAGTCAACATGGCTCCTTAACGCTTTAGCAAAATATGCAACAGCTCAATAACCAAGACAAATTGCAGCGTTGTCTTTTTGTCTGCATTTGCTCCCCAGTTTTTTGCAGGAATGTTGTGCAGTTGATTTAGAATAGAACCAAACGACATTCACAGGTCCGCGCAGTGCTGCATAAATGACAGTGACGGGAAGAGGGAGGCACCAAGGCAATTAAGGAAGTAGCTGCAGGAAATTTTGGTCCTATCCAGGGACACATATGACTGCCTGTGTGCCTCTGTATCATGGAGGTAGGACTCTGTGGGCTCAATTCCGCTTGTGTTTTGCTGGAGTCTCTATTTGTAAAAGTACTCCCTCAGTTTGCTGTCAACTTGGAGGCTCGTCGACACAGTCAGTAAGTAGCCAGTTTCACTCGATGAATGTGGTCAGTAGGCGACCACTACGAACAACAATAAAAAACTACCTGGGACCTTGGAGTGCGAAGAAATTGGCTAAGGGGACACGTGAAACGGAATCTGGATCAGTGGAGTGGGCTTGTGTTCACCGGCGAGCACAGGTTTCGAACGTCGACTGGGGATCGTCGTACAAGGCTGTGTAGGTGACCAGGCACCGGTGCAGGTCTCTATCCATGGGTTCTGCTGTGGGGCGGGACTGTCGTATTTTGGGCTTCTATTATGGTAATATCAACAGTAGCACGAAACAGTATAATGGAAGTAGGATTCTTTAGGAAGGTAGAGCAGAGAGTGTGTTACAGTGAACAGTTCAGTGATACAGTTACGCTTATCACAATAGACAGCAAACCAACACCCACAACGATAGTTCAGATACTACATGCCGACGTCGGAAGCTTAAGATGAAGAGACAGAAAAAAGTATATGACGGTATTGAAAGGGTAATACAGGACGTGAAGGGAGATGAAACTCCATTACCCATGGGACACTGGAATGCAGTTGTATGGGAAAACGTGGAAGAAATGGTTACTGGAGAATATGGGGTTGGGATAGGGAATGAGAGAGAAGAAAGACTCAGTCCTGTAATAAATTTCGGCTAGTAATAGCGAATACTCTTACTCGCAAGAGGGGTATGTATAATTGGAAAAGGCTGTGTGATATGGGGAACTACAGTTAGATTACATCATGGTCCGACAGAGATTCCGAAAAGATATAGTGGATTGTAAGGCATACGCAGGAGCAGATATAGACTCATATCACAATGTAGTAATGATAAACGGTACGTTGAAGTTTGAAAGATAAGTCAGAAAGAATCGATACGCAAATGTGTCAGTTTCAGAAGTACTAAGGAATGACGAGATACTCTTGAAGATCTGCAAGGCTATGGATACAGCAACAAGGAATATCCCAGTAGGCAGTCCACTTGAACAGGAATGGATATCTCTGAAAAGGACAATAATAAAAGTTGGAAAGAAAAACATAGGTACAAAGAAAGTAACTGCGAAGAAACCATGGGAAATAAAAAAAATAACTGAAGTATTTCTTTTATTACCCATGATGAAAGAAGGAAGTTCAAAAATGTTCAGGGAAATTCAGGAATACAGAAATGCAAGTCCTGAGGGATGAAATAGACAGGATGTGTAGGAAAGCTAAGACGAAATGGCTGCCTGAAAAATGTGAAGAAATCGAAAAAGAAATGATTGTTGGAAGGACTGAGTCAGCGCATAAGAAAGTCAAAGCAACCTTGAGTGAAATTGTTAGCAAAGGGTGGTAACATTAAGAGTGCAGTGGGAATTTCACCGTCAAAAAAGGAGGAGGAAGTGGATATATGGAAAGAGTACATTGAAGGCCTCCATGAGGAGGGAAGATTTGTCTGATGTGATAGAAGAAGAAAGAAGAGTCGATTTAGAAGAGATAGATCCAGTAATAGAATCAGATTTTAAAAGAGCTTTGGAGGACTTATGATCAAATAAGGCAGAAGGGGTAGATAACTTTCCATCAGGATGTCTAAAATCATTGGGGGGAACTGGCGACAAAGCCACTATTCATGTTGGTGTGTAAAATGTATGAGTCCGCCGACATACCATCTAGCTTTCGGAAAAATACCATCCACACAATTCCTAAGACTGCAAGAGCTGACAAGTGCGACAATTATCGAACAGCCTGCTTAACAGCTAATACATCCGAATTGCTGACAAGAATAATATATTGGAGAATGGAAAAGAAAATTGAGGATGAGTTAGATGACTATCAGTTTGGCCTTAGGAAAGGTAAATGCAACAGAGAGGCAATTCCGACGTTGCTGTCGGTGATAGAAGCAAGACTAAACAATGATAAAGTTACGTTTATAGGATTTGTCGACCTGGAAAAGGCGTTGAGTAATGTAAAATGGCGCAACGTGTTAGAAATTGTGAACAAACGGGGGTAAGCTGTTGGGAGCCATGGGTAATACACAATATGTACAAAAGCCAAGAGGGAAAAATAAGAGTGGATGACCAAGAATGAAGTGTTCGGATTAAAAAGGATGTAGGCGGGGGTGTAGTGTTTCGCCCGTATTCTCAGTATGTACATCGATGAAGCAATGATGGAAATACAAGAAAGGTTCAGGAGTGGGATTAAAATTCAAGTTGAAAGGGCATGAATGATACGATTCTCTGATGACATTGCTATCGTGAAAGTGAAGAAGAATTACGTGATGGGCTGAATGGAATGGACAGTCTAATGAGTACAAAATATGGCTTGAGAATAAATCGAAGAAAGATGTAAGGAATTGGAAGTAGCAGAAATGAGAACAGAGATAAACATAACATCAGGATAAATTGTCACGAAGTATATCAAATTAAGGAATTCTACTACCTAGGCAGCAAAATAACCAATGACAGATGGAGCCAGGAGGACATCGAAAGCAGATTAGCACCGGTGAAAAAGCATTCCTGACCAAGCGAAGTCTATTAGTATCAAAGATAGGCCTTAATTTTAGGAAGAATTTTCTGAGAATGTACGTTTGGAGCAGAACCTTGAATGCTAGTGAAACATGGACTGTGGGAAAACCGGAAAAGGAGAGAATCAAAGCATTTGAGATGATGTACTACAGACGAATGCTGAAAATTAGGTCAACTTACAAAGTAAGGAATGAGGAGGTTCTGCGCAGAATGGAAGAGGAAAGAAATATGTGGAAGGGACGCGATGATAGGACATCTGCTAAGACATCAGGGAATGACTTCCATGGTACGAAATTGGAGAATACATCCAGCAAATAATTGAGGACGTGGGTCGCAAGTGCTGGTCTGAGTTGAAGAGGTTGGCATAGGAGAGGAATTTGTAGTGGACCACATCAAACGAATGAGAAGACAGATGACTCAAAAAAAAAAATGGAAAGGTCTCTAACGTTTCGTCTCCAAATGCTGGAGACATCTTCAGCGGCTATAAAGGCTCAGGCAGCAGTTTGAAACTTCTATAAACTCTACAAGCTGAACTGTTTGTTCGGATCCCTGTCACAGTCGGGCTGTGATGTCATCAGACGGCTGCTTAAGAGCGCAGAGTCACGAGTGCGTGTGTTGTCGAGCTTCTGCTGAGGAAATCTTGGCGCTGGTTTCTGTATTCAGCACTGAGGCCAGCAACTAGTCTAATTTCTCTCATTTCTCTTTCCGTTAAAGTTGCTTTCGTGCTTTGGAATTTGAATGCCCTCTCTGTAAATTCAAGCACAGTAATATTGGTTCTGTATTGCAGAGACGAATTTTTAGTTTCCCTGGTCCCAGTGGATGTTCTGCAACTGCCGATTTATTGCTATTTCGCAAATGACAACTGCTCTTCTGTTCCTTAAGCAAGAAATGAGTACTACACATGTGTGCTTCTCTGTGTGTGCAAGACAATTTATATATTCCTCCTGTGGCAAGTGCTGGCCGTACATTCTTTACAGTGTTCGAAACATTCACGCTCCTTCATAATTGGTATAAACACTGCATCAATACTATGTATTCCTCGTACTCTGATCATGTGAACCATGGCTGCTTTTACGAATGGGAGTAAATCTTTGTTTCTTCTTCATGAGACGCTCCATATCTTTATGGACTTATTGCCCTATTTATCTCTTTCTCAGATTAATCATTTATTCTGAAAGTAGTGTTTAAATGGTCGGAGCATTCCTCCAACTACTCTGGTGACATATTATTTAAGCCAAGCCCACCAATGTTCTCATCACTGCTCTTTTCAGCTTGGGACAATGACTGGAATTTTTGTGAATGTATCCACATGTGTGAGTGAGGTTTTTGCAGACCTTCTGTGCCTAACATCTGTGGATTTTCTAAGTAGCCGTACATTTTAAAATATTTCAACTTCTTTCTCTTTTTCTATACTGGATTTTATATTATAACTAATATCATTCGGGAAGTTTAGAAATTCTTTTTGCCCATGAGGCTATATAACGAAGTATGAGTATCATCAATATAACAAAGCCAACGATAGTGATTTTTCTTGCTGGGCTGATGAGCTGTTCCTTCCAGTTTTACATGTAGAACTCCGTTGTAACTGTGCTGAGTGTGTTTCCTGTAATGTTGTAATGAATACAGTTTCAGAAAACTGGATGGTTTATTCCAGAGCCTCACAAACTGAGCGAAGTCAGTAACGCCTTGGTCCGCCTCTGTTATTCGGCTGCGCATCTATTGGCAGAGCTGTGGAATGTCCTCCTGGGGTACATCGTTCGAGATCATGTCCAGCTGGCAGGTTAAGTCATGAAAACCCCGAGATGGTTGGAGGGCCCTGCCAGGTATGCCCCAAACGTTGTCAGTTGGGGAGAGGTTTGGTGCTCTTCCTAGTCAAGGTATGTTAGGCGAGCAATAGAAACACTCGTTGTGTGTGTGGGCGGGCATTACCTTGCTGATATGTAATGTCAGTATGGCTTGCCATGAAGGACAACAAAACTGGACGTGGAACATCGAATATCGTCGACGTATCGCTCTGCTGTGTGGGTGACTACTAAAGTGGTCCTGCTATGAAAGTGAACGGCACCCCAGACCATCACTCTCGGTTGTTGGGCTTCATGGCGGGCGACAGTCAGGTTGGAAACCCCCCCGTCTCCAAGGCATCTCCAGACACATCTTGCTGGACATTGGGGCTCAATTAGAAGCGAGGCTCATCATAGAAGACTGTTCCAGTCAATGAGATTCCTGGCCGAAGTCGCATCTGGAGATGCCCCAGATGGTCGTGGTATACCAATCTTACTGTCGTCCGCCATATGGTCTGACAACCTCGAGTGATGGTGTGGGGTGTCATTTTTTTTCACAGCAGGATTTCTTTGGTTTTAATCTGTGGTACCCTTACAGCACAGCAGTTCGTCTATGCTGTTCTACACCCCGTTTTGCTGCCTTTACGGTAAGCCATTCGTGGCTAACTTTTTTTCCAAGATAATGCCCTCTCGCATATGGGACGAGTTTTTACTATTTGTTTTTCGACTTTCCAAACCCTACCTTGGCCAACAAGGTTGCCAGACTTCTTCCCAATTGAGAATAATTGGAGCGATATAGGCAGGGACGTCCTACCAGGTCGGGATTTTGACGATCTACCGCAGAATTTGGACAAAATATGGCATGATGTTCCTCAGGGAGCCATCCAACAACTCTGTCAATCAATGTCAAGATGAAATATTGCTTACATAAGGACGCATTATTGACTTACTTAACTTGTTAAGCTTCCCTCTTGACTAAGTCATCCACTTGTTTGTCTGCTCATGTACAGCACAACTACTACTTGCTGTATCTTTCGGATATTTCCTTCACGGAGTGTTCCTTTTTTTGTCTACGAGTGTAAATGCCATATGTGACATCGTTTTATTAAGAGCAACTATAGTAAGCAGTAATAGAACGTCTAAATGGGCTAATATCTGATGGACATGAAGGATTCTATTTTTTGTGTAATGAACTGAACCTTTTATACGTTTTTTTTTGCTACAGAGGTCTGTAGAAGACTGTCCTGGTATTTGGCAGTCAGGCTTGTCGAACAGTCCATAGCGCTAACAACTGGTCTTAATGGAATGACGGGTTTGTGAATTTTTGGTATACTACACAATCTTGATGGGACCAGTTCTGATTTAGTAAGACATTTCTAGTTGGTGAGAGAAATCAAAGACGCTTTTACTAGCTGATGCGTTATCCTAAGTACTGATCTTGAGAGATTGCTTTTAATCTCACTGTACCTTCATGGTTGTAATACAACGCAAGTTTTTCTGCAGTAGGTTCATTATTTCATGAGCATTGTAGCGTTGCCCTTATCTGCTGGAAGCTCTAGAATACGTCAAAATTGAAATCTCGGATAGGTCTCTCTCCACAAGTTAGTGTTGTGTCATTGTTTATTGCCTCTGGTGGTGCCTCTGGTGGTGCCTCCACATGTAGGAGACGAAGTCTTAGGCACAGAAATATGCCATGGACAGTGGCCTAATACCCATTAAGCAAAATTCACCAGTAGGTTGTATTTAAATTAGTTACCAGTACGAGTACAAGTGTTAGTGTTTGAAGGAATTACAAAAGAAACGAGGAGTGTGGAAATGGGGTGGCCAAGACATCAGCTCACGGGCCATGCCCAGGCACAAGTGCATTTGGCTCGTTATATACACCTCCCAAATTAACATTTATTAAATTTTCTCTGAAGTGTTCAATAAACACTGGGCTGAGCAACCTTACAGTTTTATTTCATGGTTTCTGAACTGTACACCTTGCTGTGTTTTCTAATTTAATCAATTGTACATCATGGGCTGATAATCCATTTATCAATGTGAAAGCATGTGTTAGTTTTACACCCTCTTGCTGTACAAATACATTATCTATTAGAGCGCTACTGCCTTGAGCTATACGTGTAGGGAAATTGATAGCTGATTCTATGTTATATGCAATTAATAACACTTACACTTTTCCCATGTGAACTGGTTAGAAAGGTTACATAGGAATCATCACAGATTAACAACTTCCTGTTTTTGTCTGACAGACAGCGTAATAGGTCATCTTCATATGCTAACAGATCATCTACTTTATTTTTTATTCCCCTGATATTCTGATGAGGTAAGTTGATACTACCCTTAGCTTCATCCCTATTTACTGTACATGAAGCTTCTGTTATTCTATTTTCCTTGAGTGTTGCCTGTTTGGACTTTGACCTTAACATAAAAAACCTGTCTACCTGGTGCCATTAACCACAGGGGTCACCCTCGTGTGACTGACGCTCCCCCTTACAGTGTCTGCTAATAGAGAGGCTGACTTATCTTTCCCCTTCCTATTTAGGTGCAGGCCATGCGTAGTGTGTCCTCACCTACCAGTAGTATCAACAGGAACATCGCGTGTGTGAGGTTTTGGCGGTATATGGAACGTCACGTTCCTCCACTACTTCAGATAGCAAGCCAGAGTGTTAACACGCCTTACAGCAGTGTTTACGCAGGACCGAACATGGCGCTGAAAGACCTCCACAGACACCACATTTGTGTGGCCAGTTCACGTTCCTATTTCATCCAAGTCTCTCGCAATAGTACACCTTGGATTCATACCACAGGCTGTTTCCTGCTGCCCCAACTGTAATTACCTCATCTCCCTAGCATTTGTTTTCACAAAACTTGTGAGCTGGTACGCTGCACCTAACTCCTCCTGACGCTCCTGGCCTTGACTGTTAACTAGAAGCAATAATATTCTTCTTTCACTATTCTGATTTGATCCCTACATGTCTTTTTTTCTTGAAGCTAATATTCTGCTTCAAAATACATTCAACTACATCTGGATGATGCCCTTCCTCCGCTACTTCAGATAGCAAGCCAAACTGATTTACTAACTGAATTTCGAAGTTTTTTCAACAGTTTCTCTTTTTGCTTCTACCTTTCCCGTCCCTGTTTCTTCCCTTAGCCTATATAATTCCAAGTCCTCATTTTCTAATTCAGCGTTAAGGGCACAAATTTTTGCCTCCTTTTCAGCGACTTTTCTGTCCTTCCTACATAACGTACGTTGCCATGGAGAGCGTCTCATCTATCCAGTTTCCTCGCCGCGACACTCGCCCCAATAAACTATAACCTACACAGTCTTCACATCCCCGCCTTCAGATTTCTACAGCAAACATTGCATTTGCTAGACATGTTTTGACAGAAAAATTTACACAAAGGGAGAGGATAACTTGGCACAAGAGCACTGATGTTACGTAACCTGTATTAATACGCAATGAAGCGCTAATGTAAACAAACCTTTAAAAATCTCAAAAATTTTATAAAACTGCCCTTGTAATTCTTTCTAAGCCACAACGTATTCTTCAAACTCCGTATTTCCTTTAACACCGGTGATCTTAGGGAACTTCACTGTCTTTGTCAGAATGTGTCCGTTCCAGAAACGCGATTTTCTTTTTAAATCCATCCCATCAAATGAGGAAAAAGTTACCTTGCAGCGCATTACTGTGGGCAGTGTGCAGTCAAGTCCTGTTAAAATGTGAAATCTGCACTAGGTTGCACATGTTTTAATTTTCGTTCCTGCATTCCTTTATTAAACGCTAGCAAGTTTTAAGTCGTTCTAGGTATGTCTCACGACATAACCTACGTACTTTGCAGTACGATATGAAGTCTCCATAGGAATCGTTTAGTTTCACTGAAAACCGTTGCAGCTGAAAACGGAAGATGCGTGTGACTTCAGCAATTATACTATGCTTTCTTCCAATTTCGCCATGTGCCAAAGGCCTGCAAATTTAGCAAAGTGCTTTTTGATGTACAAAACAAGGAATCTCGTCTGTCGACATTCGTGATTTAATCCTGTTTCATTGTCAATCAAATCTTTAAACTCTTTCTGCATATTCCAGAATCCGAATCAAGAACAGTTCTCCACATGAGTAACCTAGAGGCAGATATCCTCCGATTTGTGAGGCAACTTAAATCACTTAATAACAGCAAGTCTTCCGGTCCGTACTGTACACCAATTACGTTTCCTTCAGAGTATGCTGATGCAACAGCTCCATACATAACGACCTTATACAGCCGTCCGCTGGACGAAAGATCCGTATGAAAAGATTGGAAAGCTGCACAGGTTACACCAATATTCAAGAACGGTGGAAGGAGTAATCCAGTAAATTACAGGTCCATATTATTAACTTCGGTATCCAGTAGGATTTTGGAACATATATTGCGTATGAGGACTATGAATTACCTCGAAGAAAACGGTCTATTGACACACAGTAAAGACGGATTCAGAAAACATCATTCTTGTGAAGCGCGAGGTGTTGAGTGCTATCGACAAGGATTTCGAAAAGGCCTTTGACACTGTACCAGACAAGTGGCTTGTACTGAAATTGGGTGCTTATGGAATATCATCTAAGTTAGCTAACTGGGTTCGTGATATCCTGTCAGAGAGGTCACAGTTCCTTATAACTGACAGTCATCGAGTGCAACAGAAGTGATTTCTGGCATTCCTCTACGTAGTTTTATAGGCCCACTGCTGTTCCTTATCTATATAAATGATTTCGTAACAATCTGAGGAACAATCTGACATCAAAAAATGCAAAACGATTTAGGAAATATATCTGTATATTTTGGAAAGTGGCAATTGATCCTAGATAATGAGGTCCTCCATATGAGTGCTGAAAGGAATCTGTTAAACTTCGGTTACACGATAAATCACTAAATCTAAGGCCCGCTAATTCAACTAAAACCCTAGGAATTATAATTACGAGACACTTAGATTGGCGGTTGGGGTTGGGTTGGGTTGTTTGGGGGAAAGAGACCAAACAGCGAGGTCATCAGTATCATTGGATTAGGGAAGGATGGGGCAGGAAGTCGGCCGTGCCCTTTCAAAGGAACCATCCCAGCATTTGCCTGGAGATATTTAGGGAAATCACGGAAAACCTAAATCAGAATGGGCAGACGCGACTTAAATTGGGAAGAAGACATAATGTTGAGGGGGAGGCAACCCAAAGACTGCGATTCATTAGCAGAATATTTAGAAAATGTAACAGATCTACTAAAGAGACTGCCTACGCTACGCTTGTATGCCCTCTTTTGGAGTACCGCTGCACAGTGTGGGATCCTCAGCAGATAGGGTTAATGGAGTACATTAGAAAGTTCAAAGAAGAGCTGCACGTTCTGTATTACCCCGAAATAGGGGAAACAGTGTTACTGACATGATACAGAATTTGGGGTGGACATCTAAAAGGCGTTTTTCATTGTGGCAGAATCATCTCACGAAATTTCAGTCACCAACTTTCTCCTTCGAATGCGAAAATATTTTGCTAACGCAGACATACTTAGGGAGAAACGATCGTCGTAATAAAATAAAGGAAACGGAAGCTATCAGGGAAAGGTATAGGCATTCGTTTTTCCTCGCACTGTTCGATATTGGAATAATCGAGAATTGTTGTGAAGGTCATTCGATGAACCCTCCGCCAGGCACTTAGGTGTGATCTGCAGAGCATCCATGTACATGTACATCTAATGTCGTTTCACAGTGGATATGCACTACCTGTAACGTATATGAATTGAGAAACCTCTTCGCTCTCTTCTGTCACTGCCACTCATTTTAAAGAATCGCGACGGTAGACCGCTCGACTGCCTCCTTCGTGCAAACAGCCACTGGCCCAGTGGACCTCCATCGTACCGAGATCACACAGCGAAAGGTAAACAGCGCTGACAGCGCGAGTCTGCCGAACTCGAGAGACTTGTGCCGGCCGGAAGACGCCGCACCGCGACGCCTGACGAAGCGCCGCGCTCTTCCGGGCGCCTCCGAGAAGGACCGAGCGGAGCCGAGCGGCAGGCAGGCCGGGCCCGTGGGCCAGACACGCTGCACGCGTGACTTGTGGCACGGCGCGGCCGGCCGTCATTATGAGCCCCTACCCAGCTGCGGCGAAGTCACTCAGTCAACTCCTGAGGCGTCACCGGTGGCCACATGTTGGATGTAAGATGTAATACTTCACATATGTTCGTTTCATATATTCCAGGAAAAAGATGTCCATTTTTACAAGTGACAAACAGCAAGCGTGTAAAACACAATGCATCAGAATAACACATATTAAAAGCATAATATTACCGAGGAATACAGCAGTATCAAGAGCGATCAGCTAGAGATAATTACAGAGAACACTGCAATATACTGAGAAATGTCATTAGACCAGCTGATAGTATCAGCTGTGAGAGTAGTATGTACATATCTGAGAATAACATCAAATTACGCTGGTATATAATGAGGACCCCCCCCCCATGAACCATGGACCTTGCCGTTGGTGGGGAGGCTTGCGTGCCTCAGCGATACAGATAGCCGTACCTTAGGTGCAACCACAACGGAGGGGTATCTGTTGAGAGGCCAGACAAACGTGTGGTTCCTGAAGAGGGGCAGCAGCCTTTTCAGTAGTTGCAAGGGCAACAGTCTGGATGATTGACTGATCTGGCCTTGTAACAATAACCAAAACGGCCTTGCTGTGCTGGTACTGCGAACGGCTGAAAGCAAGGGGAAACTACAGCCGTAATTTTTCCCGAGGGCATGCAGCTTTACTGTATGATTACATGATGATGGCGTCCTCTTGGGTAAAATATTCCGGAGGTAAAATAGTCCCCCATTCGGATCTCCGGGCGGGGACTGCTCAAGAGGATGTCGTTATCAGGAAAAAGAAAACTGGCGTTCTACGGATCGGAGCGTGGAATGTCAGATCCCTTAATCGGGCAGGTAGGTTAGAAAATTTAAAAAGGGAAATGGATAGGTTGAAGTTAGATATAGTGGGAATTAGTGAAGTTCGGTGGCAGGAGGAACAAGACTTCTGGTCAGGTGACTACAGGGTTATAAACACAAAATCAAATAGGGGTAATGCAGGAGTAGGTTTAATAATGAATAGGAAAATAGGAATGTGGGTAAGCTACTACAAACAGCATAGTGAACGCATTATTGTGGCCAAGATAGATACGAAGCCCACGCCTACTACAGTAGTACAAGTTTATATGCCAACTAGCTCTGCAGATGACGAAGAAATTGAAGAAATGTATGATGAAATAAAAGAAATTATTCAGATTGTGAAGGGAGACGAAAATTTAATAGTCATGGGTGACTGGAATTCGAGTGTAGGAAATGGGAGAGAAGGAAACATAGTAGGTGAATATGGATTGGGGGACAGAAATGAAAGAGGAAGCCGCCTGGTCGAATTTTGCACAGAGCACAACATAATCATAACTAACACTTGGTTTAAGAATCATGAAAGAAGGTTGTATACATGGAAGAACCCTGGAGATACTAAAAGGTATCAGATAGATTATATAATGGTAAGACAGAGATTTAGGAACCAGGTTTTAAATTGTAAGACATTTCCAGGGGCAGATGTGGACTCTGACCACAATCTATTGGTTATGACCTGTAGGTTAAAACTGAAGAAACTGCAAAAAGGTGGGAATTTAAGGAGATGGGACCTGGATAAACTAAAAGAACCAGAGGTTGTACAGAGATTCAGGGAGAGCATAAGGGAGCAATTGACGAGGATGGGGGAAATAAATACAGTAGAAGAAGAATGGGTAGCTTTGAGGGATGAAGTAGTGAAGGCAGCAGAGGATCAAGTAGGTAAAAAGACGAGGGCTAGTAGAAATCCTTGGGTAACAGAAGAAATATTGAATTTACTTGATGAAAGGAGAAAATATAAAAATGCAGTAAGTGAAACAGGCAAAAAGGAATACAAACGTCTCAAAAATGAGATCGACAGGAAGTGCAAAATGGCTAAGCAGGGATGGCTAGAGGACAAATGTAAGGATGTAGAGGCCTATCTCACTAGGGGTAAGATAGATACCGCCTATAGGAAAATTAAAGAGACCTTTGGAGATAAGAGAACGACTTGTATGAATATCAAGAGCTCAGATGGAAACCAAGTTCTAAGCAAAGAAGGGAAAGCAGAAAGGTGGAAGGAGTATATGGAGGGTCTATACAAGGGCGATGTACTTGAGGACAATATTATGGAAATGGAAGAGGATGTAGATGAAGATGAAATGGGAGATATGATACTGCGTGAAGAGTTTGACAGAGCACTGAAAGACCTGAGTCGAAACAAGGCCTCCGGAGTAGACAATATTCCATTGGAACTACTGACGGCTGTGGGAGAGCCAGTCCTGACAAAACTCTACCATCTGGTGAGCAAGATGTATGAAACTGGCGAAATACCCTCAGACTTCAAGAAGAATATAATAATTCCAATCCCAAAGAAAGCAGCTGTTGACAGATGTGAAAATTACCGAACTATCAGCTTAATAAGTCACAGCTGCAAAATACTAACACGAATTCTTTACAGACGAATGGAAAAACTAGTAGAAGCCAACCTCGGGGAAGATCAGTTTGGATTCCGTAGAAACACTGGAACACGTGAGGCAATACTGACATTACGACTTATCTTAGAAGAAAGATTAAGGAAAGGCAAACCTACGTTTCTAGCATTTGTAGACTTAGAGAAAGCTTTTGACAATGTTGACTGGAATACTCTCTTTAAAATTCTAAAGGTGGCAGGGGTAAAATACAGGGAGCGAAAGGCTATTTACAATTTGTACAGAAACCAGATGGCAGTTATAAGAGTCGAGGGACATGAAAGGGAAGCAGTGGTTGGGAAGGGAGTGAGACAGGGTTGTAGCCTCTCCCCGATGTTGTTCAATCTGTATATTGAGCAAGCAGTAAAGGAAACAAAAGAAAAATTCGGAGTAGGTGTTAAAATTCATGGAGAAGAAATAAAAAGTTTGAGGTTCGCCGATGACATTGTAATTCTGTCAGAGACAGCAAAGGACTTGGAAGAGCAGTTGAATGGAATGGACAGTGTCTTGAAAGGAGGATATAAGATGAACATCAACAAAAGCAAAACAAGGATAATGGAATGTAGTCTAATTAAGTCGGGTGATGCTGAGGGAATTAGATTAGGAAATGAGGCACTTAAAGTAGTAAAGGAGTTTTGCTATTTGGGGAGCAAAATAACTGATGATGGTCGAAGTAGAGAGGATATAAAATGTAGGCTGGCAATGGCAAGGAAAGCGTTTCTGAAGAAGAGAAATTTGTTAACATCCAGTATTGATTTAAGTGTCAGGAAGTCATTTCTGAAAGTATTCGTATGGAGTGTAGCCATGTATGGAAGTGAAACATGGACGATAAATAGTTTGGACAAGAAGAGAATAGAAGCTTTCGAAATGTGGTGCTACAGAAGAATGCTGAAGATTAGATGGGTAGATCACATAACTAATGAGGAAGTATTGAATAGGACTGGGAAGAAGAGAAGTTTGTGGCACAACTTGACCAGAAGAAGGGATCGGTTGGTAGGACATGTTCTGAGGCATCAAGGGATCACCAATTTAGTATTGGAGGGCAGCGTGGAGGGTAAAAATCGTAGAGGGAGACCAAGAGATGAATACACTAAGCAGATTCAGAAGGATGTAGGTTGCAGTAGGTACTGGGAGATGAAAAAGCTTGCACAGGATAGAGTAGCATGGAGAGCTGCATCAAACCAGTCTCAGGACTGAAGACCACAACAACAATAATGAGGACAATGCCAGGCGAGCAGCGGAAATCTTCGGTTATCTGTTTACTGAATGTCGTAGTGTGAAGACGTTACTAACGTTAACGGGATATGCACGGTGTCGTGGTTATAAAGATGGACTCGCCACGGACGTCGGGAGTGAAGTTGCGCATTATGCAGCCGATTGCGCACAGTTTCAGTTGTAACAGGACGTCCTGTGGCTGCACGAAAAGCGTTATTCAACATAGTGGCGTTGCTGTCAGGGTTCCTCCGAGCCATAATCCGTAGGTAGCGGTTATCCACTGAAGTAGTAGTAGCCCTTGGGCGGCCTGAGCGAGGCACGTCATCGACAGTTCCTGTCTCTCTGTATCTCCTCCATGTTCGAACAACATCGCTTTGGTTCACTCCAAGAAGCCTGGACACTTCTCCTGTTCAGAGCCCTTCCTGGCACAAAGTAACAATGCGGACGCGACCGAACCGCGGTATTGACCGTGTAGGCATGGTTGAACTACAGACAACACCAGCCGTGTACCTCCTTCCTGGTGGAAGGACGACTGCAACTGTCGGACCCCTTCCGTGTCATAAGCGCTGCTCACGCACGGTTGTTTACGTCTTTGGGCGGGTTTAGTGACATCGCTGAACAGTCGAAGGGACTGTAACTGCGATACAATACCCACAGTCAACGTCTATCTTCAGCAGTTCTGGGAACTGTGTGATGCAAAACTTTTTTCATGTGTGTATCACGGAGACATAACCATATTTGACAGAAAATGAAACTAAGTAAATGAATTATCGTTCGATGATCGACAGAGCATGAAAGTAATATCACAACGGATTTTCCCAATGTTAAGCAGATGTTACGAATTTAATCACAACCCATCATATCTCAGCATAAGAACATGAATCCTAGTCCGTGATTATGTAAATAGTAGTTGCAGAACATCAGGAACGTTTTCCTTTATGATATTAAAATGTCATTATGTGCAAATGAGGAACTAAGATTTGAAATTGGTGTATGTCCAGTGAACAGTACACATATGCCTCTAACAGCAATAACAACACTTGGGTGGCGATCGTAAAACGATATGTCTTTTGTAGAAAGAAAGTAATCCACCCATTATGGTACACCATTTATGAGTGAAATTAAAAACGAACAAAGTTTGCTTGAAGTCGCCAACTACAAAGTTATTTCCCACCTGATGCTTATCATAGACGAATTAACTGTTGGCTAAAAGTGTACAAAACGCAGACCTTCTGGAAAGCATGAACTAATGTCATCAGACGAAATGCTATGCCTCCACTTAATTGAGCACAGTGGTCGCTTTGGAGGGCTGGATGCCGTGCTGCAGGGGAGGAACCAGGCGGTCACGTGACGCTCCACCGTTGACGTCAGTGGTGACGGTGAGGTGACAATCCGGTGTGTACGTGCCAGTCGCTCGCGTGGGATCAGGGCGGTCACCTGCGTCGACGTGGAGATGTCGAGAATTGGCAGAAAAGAATTTTTGCGTTTCGACATGTCCACGACCACACCACTAGTAAAGTTACGCGATCTGTTGGTCTATCAATGTGGACTGTCCAAGTACCTGCAACGAATGGTGAACCACTCGTAGTGATGTGAGGCAGTGGCGTAAAAAGATCCTAGGCGACAGGGCTGTTGACGATTGTCACTCCAAGTGACTGGCGATCGCTTTCAAACGAGACGCAAATTGCCAATGCCTGGCAAAGCAGCTCCATGTGAACCAGCTGCCTAGCAATCGTTCGGAAGGTGGCTGCACAGACTCGACATTTGGAGTCAGCGGCCGTCGCTCACACAGACACACACAGCTGCGCGTCTTGAGTGGGCCAAACCACACAGAGACGGACAGTGGCTGGGTGGAGGTGCGTCACACGAGTCGCGCGATTTCGCCTCTTCTGAAATTATGGAGGTGGCGATTGGACTGACAGCCTATAGAGGATGCAGTTCAAGCCACTGGTGATTCCATGGTGTCATGGGGGTGTTTCTATCACCACGACTTGGATTCAGTCACTACGGTCAGTGTGAACCTGAACCAGCACGTTTATTTCAACATTGTCGGTGACGAAGTGTTGCCCTATTCTCTGGACACTTGCGTTGTAGCAGATGACACACACAGTCGTGTTCCCAGGGCTGCGTCCATACACTCCCGGTTTCACGAACACTCAGGTGCCCTACAGCACCTCGAGGCGACCACTAGACAACCCGGTCTCAGAGCCGCAGACGTTGTACGGTACTGTCTGGAGCAGCAGCTGAGACGTGGCAGCCGACATCCCCACACACTGGTAGCTCTGCGGGATCTGATGCGTCAGTGGGAGGCCTCGGGCAGATGCTGCGTATCTGAAGAAACTTCCGGAACTCTCTTCCCCGCCGAGTTGACGAAGTCTTCGAGGCTAGAGGCGGTAATACCGTGATGCCATTGCATGATCCTTGAAGCAAAAGTTGGCTTGGATGTGACTGTCTTACTATAAGTTAATGATGTATGGAAAGAATGGGAATCATGCACCAGCTAGTTGTACTTCACAAGTTTATTCGAATCCTTACCTAGGTTTAAATAGATACAAACATTTCTTCCTTGGAAGAAGTAGTAACGTGTGTAAACTTATTGTGTGAAAAGAGAAAACAGGTCATAAAGCTCAGTCAACACTAAAATGACCCATATAAATGCTAAGGTATAGCTACATGGCTTAATGAACAGTAAAGCAAGGTAAAAGTGTGAATAAACATCTGACGTGCCACTGGTTGGCTGTTCGATTCCTATGGTTTCCATAACTTTACTGTTGCTGACTGCTGCCTTGTTAGAGATTTTTATTACGTATATACAGCAAAAATTGCTTCTTTCGAAAAGTAATTAATTTAGCCACTTGCAGTGTTTATTGTTCACTTTTGAACTAATTTACAACTAACAACGATATCGAGCTACAGCTATTGTCATCTCAAACGACGCTATACTTTCATTGATTTTTGATAATACGGTTGGGAAATAGGAATATAAATTCAATTTTAGTAAGGCCGCAGTCTCGATGAAAAGCTTTTATTGTTAGTTACCGCTTTCAGTCTTTGACTGTCATCATCAGATTATTTACCGTCTGCTGTAGCGATATGCGGAGACAGAGAGCGGAGAGAGACGTGTGCCACGAGGCACATTCCATTGACTGCTCGGTGGAAAGTGTCAACAGAAGAGGCGGCGGCAGAAGGTATTAGCGCGCTTCCTCTTTGGGTCTCACAAATGTGCCCTTATTGACAGATAGTTAGTATCGCAAAATAGGAAAAGTAGGTGACAGCATTGACAATAAATTTATGGAAAGAATTAGTTGTACGGTTAGTAGTAATGGCGTCGAGTGGTCTACATACCTCGGTACACAGCGGGAGACGATACAGTCGTCAGCGATCCGGCAGTCGAGCTCCTCGAGGAGTTCGAAGGATTCGCGCCACGTGAGGCGGCGGAGCTGCGCCAGGTCGCCGGCGCACCCCCCTCCCTCCCCCGCTCCACCTGCTGGCGGCGGCGGCAGTCCGGAGTCCCAGAGGCGGTCTGCCAGGCGCTGCGCAGCTGACCACGTGGGGGACGGCTGCTCCAGGCTGCCGCACCTTGTGAACCCTGGTGACCAAACTGCAAAACGTTCTTCAGTCACCTCGAGGTCTGCACTCTGACTCACGAGCTTACAGGGGCTACTCATATGCTCAGCACTACTAGCAGCTATTGAAAGTGAAACACTAAGAGAGCTGCAGCCAACGATAATCGACACGGCGTGAGGTGTGCTGCACACTTTTACAAGCAAAAGGTCAACAAGTCAGCTGACTGTCAGCACGGCAGCCACTGCTGCGGCTCCCCTTGACGAGGAAGCGGGCAGAGCTGCGCCGACAGTACAACACTGGACACTGTGCCGTCATTCCGTATGAGCCCAAGTTCTGACTGCAGCATCGGTGTGGACGATCCGTGCATCGAGGCCCTGAGCAGAGCGGCGAATGCCACGTTGCACTCTCGCCCATCTCACGGGGAGCCACTTGGTAATTGCTTACACTGATCGCAGCTGTTACATTTCTGAGTCCTTGAGACAGCTCGCTTGCGATATTTTCGACATCCTTTCAACAAAATAATTTAATGTCGCGTGTCAGCCATGCTGTTCTGCCCCAGCTTGACAGAGTTAGCACCGCTACCACAGGAACGTGCGATGTACCTGGCTAGGCGCAGACAGTAATATTTAAGTCAAAATCACACTTATCGATAACTGGTTTGATTGGCGAGATTGGGAATAAGACATATGGACCTGTGCTCATAGATCTTTGCAGCAGATACAGTCTCACGTTGGTGTCAGAGCTGGCAGTGCGGGGCTGGAGAGGAGACTGCAGGCTGGCCGAGAGGCAGCTGGGCTGCAGGCGGCAGGGCGCTCCAGACTGGAGCGGCAGCCGGAGGGAGCCTTTCCTGGTGACTTCAGATCTCCAGTCCAGGCTGAGCCGTGAATGACGACCCCAGGGATTCTGTACTCTCATCTCCTGGAGCGCTGCACACTTAGCCTGTCTCATCATAGTCTACCTGCCAAGTACTGCGTCACAGTCAAGTAACTGCAGCCAGAAAAGCTGGAATTCCCAATGATGTAATCGGCATACCACTCTCCTCTCGCTTTAATCTCTGGGATCCGCCTCTGAGCTGTATTTTCGTCTTAGCTGTAGCAGTGTTTACCCAGGGTATCTCATTAGGTAAGTAGCAGAGGCGCTGCCATTCGTTGTTCTGTACACTTCCGAGGCCGTAGCAGCACTTCTGTCCCCTTGTACCTGTGTGCGAACGTTCAGCGCTTACGGAGCAGGGAGAAAACAAATGTAATAGCTAAGTACTCATCAAATGTTGAGATCATTTTAGAAATAATCGTACTTAAATTGTCGACCGATATGCGAGTGCGGTTGACATACGGTTCCTCGCCGCAAAAAAAGCAGCAATGAAGGCACTGAGTGGCAGAGAGTGGCTTTGCA